>NC_082640.1:60277224-60580254 GCF_028023285.1 Balaenoptera ricei
TGCCATGCAGCCTGATGGGCGTGGAGCCCAGCCACGGATGGTGAGCATGGCTGTTTGGTGCAGGTGAAACGACTGTGGCTAGAGACGGCATCACACAGCAAGGACAATGACATCTCACCTGTAAGTCTCTGCTTGTGAGTGTCTGCCAATGGACCCCCTGTATTAAGATAGGAGAACCAAGGTATATTCAGCTTTTAAGGATGAGCTGCCATGGAGTGGGCAAGCAGCTCATGAAGCCATCTGGTACTGAAAGAATCTGGAGTAGGGCAAGGAGGATCTAAAAAACCACAATATGTCTCCATAAGATCAGAATGCTGGTCTGTGGTTCTAATCTCAGCCTTTAAAATATCACAGACTCACAGAGCTCAAAGGAGAGATGATCTAGGACAATTCTAGATCATCCTAGATCATCATTTAAAAAAAAAAAAAAGGGCTTCCCTGGTGGCACAGTGGTTGGGAATCTGCCTGCCAATGCAGGGGACATGGGTTCGAGCCCTGGTCCGGGAAGATCCCACATGCTGTGGAGCAACTAAGCCCGTGAGCCACAACTACTGAGCCCGTGTGCTGCAACTACTGAAGCCCATGCACCTAGAGCCCATGCTCCGCAACAAGAGAAGCCACCACAATGAGAAGCCCGCACACTGCAACGAAGACCCAACACAGCCAAAAGTAAATAAATAAATTTATAAAAAAACAAACAAACAACAAAAAAACACAACTTTTTTTTGGTGGTAAAATATGGATAACATATAATTTACCATTTTAACCATTTTTAAGCCTACCATTCTCAATGGCATTAAGTACATTCACAATATTGTGCAACCATCACCACTATCCATTTCCAGAACCAAGCTATTGGGTTGGCCAAAAGGTTTGTTTGTTTTTTTCCATAAGATGGCTCTAGTAGCGCTTAGTTGTCTTTAACTTCATTCGAAACAATTTTGTTAGATTGTATTGTGACAGCTGTCATATCAGAGTGCATTTAAAAAAAAAATTATCAAAATTGGTGGATTTTTGTATAGTCATTTTAATGTTGAAGATGGAAGGAAAAAAGCAACATTTTCGGCATATTATGTTTTATTATTTCAAGAAAGGTAAAAACGCAACTGAAACACAAAAAAAGATTTGTGCGGTGTATGGAGAATGTGCTGTGACTGATCAAACGTGTCAAAAGTGGTCTGTGAAGTTTCGTGCTGGAGATTTCTCGCTGGACCATGCTCCACAGTCGGGTAGACCAGTTGAAGTTGATAGCGATCAAATCGAGACATTCATTGAGAACAATCAACCACACAGGAGATAGCCAACATACTCAAAATATCCAAATCAAGTGCTGAAAATCATTTGTACCAGCTTGGTTATGTTCATCGCTTTGATGTTTGGGTTCCACATAAGTTATGGGAAAAAAACCTTGACCATATTTCCACATGCGATTCTCTACTTAAACATAACGAAAACGTTCTGTTTTTAAAACAAATTGTGATGGGCGATGAAAAGTGGATACTGTACAATAATATGGAACAGAAGAGATCATGGGACAAGCGAAATGAACCACCACCAACCACACCAAAGGCTGGTCTTCATCCAAAGAAGGTGATGTTGTGTATATGGTGAAATTGGAAGGGAGTCCTCTATTATGAGCTCCTTCTGGAACACTAAACGATTAATTCCAGCAAGTACTGTTCCCAATTAGACCAACTGAAAGCAGCACTCGACGAAAAGTATCCGGAATTAGTCTACAGAAAACGCATAAGATTCTATCAGGATAACGCAAGACTGCATGTTTCTTTGATGACCAGGCAAAAACTGTTACAGCTTGGCTGTGAAGTTCTGATTCATCCACCTTATTCATCAGACATTGCACCTTCAGATTTCCATTTATTTTGGTCTTTACAAAATTCTCTTAATGGAAAAAATTTCAATTTCCTGGAAGACTGTAAAAGGCACCTGGAACAGTTCTCTTTGCTCAAAAAGATAAAAAGTGTTCAATAAAGCTCCTGGTGAAAACGAAAAATGTGTCTTAGTTTTACCTTAAAACCGAAGGAACTTTTTGGCCAACCCAATTCCTCTTTGTATGGTCAAAAATGCTCAAGCCTCAAGAGGGAAAATGATTTATCTAAGATCCCGCAGCTAGTGGCAGAGCTGAGGTTAGAACTCAGGCCTTCTATTTGCTAGATTAGGGTCCATTTTGTGCTCATAAAACACACTCATTTACACTTTCCCAGGATCTTTATGCGTCTTCCCCGCGTAAGGCGCACAGATATGTCCCAGAAGCATTCAGAGTTGCAGAATGGCAGCTTCTCAGTGTACTGTCTAGGTAAATGGGCATCATCTTCTAAACCCTCCACCCCTGCCCAAGAAATACTTCAGAGATCACTGGTAGAACGGGCCGGTGATACATCTAATTTTCTTAAGCAATGTGAAATGAGAAGAACACTGAGCTGGGCTTTGCAAGACCTGCGTTCTAGTCCTGGTATTTTAGCAATTCTTTATGTCATTTCAGGGGGCTTATTTCACCTCTCTGAGTCCCAATTCTTCACCTGTCTGTGAGGTGGGAGTAATTCCTCTGCCTACAGCCTCAATGAAGTGCTAATGAGGTCCAAGAGACCACAGATGGGGCAAGCAGTATAAAGAATTCTACAAATACCAGAGGTTATGCTTTAGAAAAGCATCTCCATAAGGTGCAATGTCTCAGTGTTTGACAATTACTCTCATTTCTATCAATTTCTGATTTCTTCTCTACTTTTTGTCATATTCTTTCTTTTCACAGATTGTTGCATTTCAGCAATTGCCTGAGGACTGAACTGACTTCTCTGACCTTCTACCTTCCACCAAATCAGAAGTGGATGTCCAGTTAGGATTCAGTCCCTCTGGGAGGCAAGGTGTCGAGAAAGGAGGTCTGGCTTTTTTTACTTTTCTAATTTCTTCCTCTCAACAATTACCTCTAAACCCCACAGCTTCTTCCCCAACTGAGAAGCCATAGGGTCTCTGTCTCCTCCTTGTATTGCTTACTGCTCTCTCTGCCCATTTAATCTGCTTTCTTCCTGTCCCAACATGCCCAGTCATTACTTTGCCATCAGGTCCACGTCAGTTCTAACATGCCATTTCCAAATACCAGTTCCCCCGACCCCATTTCTCATTGACTCTGGTGAGCCCAGAGATACTTAGAGTGTGTGTTTTATCTATAGGAGAGGATTAGTCTGTGATCTGGCATCAGCAGAAAATCTCTCTGAAATCCTACACAGTTCTGAGTTCAGTAAATTCATCACAACAGAGTTGGTTTAAGCAAAGAGTTTCAACCATCCCTAAACATGGGTGTGCTGAAGAAACTGAACTTTTTGCTGTAGAACTGTACAGCAAAATATTATCACACACACAAATTACTTACCTCTTTATAAGTGCAGTAGATAGTGTCATGATAAATGGTAAACGACTTAACAGGAAATTGTGAGGTAAACCATGGGCTGTCTACACAAGATAAAGCCACTCAGCCATTAAAAACTGTATTCACAAAGAAGGATTATGATATAATGTTAAGTGTATAAAGCAGGATAGGAGTGTATATACCATATGACCTCAGCTACATAAAAATATTCATAGAGGGCTAGGGAGTGGGTGAAGTGAATGAAGGTGGTCAAAAGGTACAAACTTCCAGTTATAAGGTAAATAAGTTCTGGTGATGTAATGTACAGCATGGTGACTGAAGTTATCAATACTGTATTGTATATTTGAAAGCTGCTGAGAGTAGATCTTAAAAGTTCTCATCACAAGGAAAAAAATTTTAACTACGTGAGGTGATGGCTAACTAAATTTACTGTGCTAATCATTTTGCAACATATAAATATATCAAATCTTCACACTGTACACACTTAAAAATAATACAGTGTTACATGTTAATTATATCTCAATAATATTAACTGGCAAAAATATTCACAGAAAAGAGACTGTAAGGAACCTGCCAAAATGGTAACAGTGACTATCTCAACAGTGAGATCAGGAATCTCAACAGTGAGATCAGTGATTCCTCCTCCTTCTTTACACTTGCCTATCTTTTTCATGATGAGTAAGAAACACTTTTGTAATCAGAAAAATAAAAACAAACTTTTAGAGGGAAATGAAGTGCAATTTAGTAGGTCAAATGGATACACATGAAGAAAAGAAAACCACACAGGAGATTTCGCTCAACTTTCCTTCCTTGAGTAGCTTGTAAGAGACTTGTGAACCTGCTGGGCTTAGTCCGCGGAAAGGACAAAGCATCAGTACCTGAGAGAGCACTGCGTGAGTGCTCCCGTGGCGGGAGGTGAGAAAGATCTACCCTTCTGGCAACGAGGTCTGCGAAAGGGGAATTTTTCTACGTATGACGCTTCTTCTGGCAAGGGTCCACATTTTCTACATTTTAATCATGGACATCTTTCTAGAATGGACTTCATATTCCTCAGCCTTCTTAAAGGGAATGCACAGAACATACATTTTGCCTCCATGCTCACTCAGGGTCCACACGGGGGGCATCAACAATCGTCCAGGGAAATAAAATACAGGGCTTAGTGTCCCTTTGAAACCAGACAGCTACAATTTTTTTTTCTTTTCTTTTTTGGCCGTGCCACGCGGCATGCAGGATCTTAGTTCCCTGACCAGCGATCAAACCAACGCCCCCTGCAGCGGAAGCGCAGGGTCTTAACTGCTGGACAGCCAGGGAAGTCCCAGATGGCTACAACTTCTGAGGTCTTGTCTTGTGTTTTTCTATCCTCTTTCTTCTTATCAGATAGGCAGTTTCAGCTCTTAGTGTGTAGGTTCTCACCTTGTATTTGGCTCTGGCACTACAGCTATCTCCTGCCCTTCTTCCGGCCTGGTCTAGTTTACTGCAGGCTAATAAACCTAGTAAGCACACTCATTAGAGAGTTGCCTAAAATAAAAATTAGTAAGCTTAGAGTGAGGGTTAAGGGTTGTTCATAGGCCTTTTTCTCAGCTATAATCCACATAATTAAGGTTGCTGAATATGAGGCTTTAGATAAATGAGGTAGTCAGGAATTACAATTTGATATGTTAGTTATGCCATAACTCTGTTTTTAAAAATAAAGATAACAACCTAAATGGGAAAAGAATTTGAAAAAGAATAGATACATGTATATGTATAACACTTTGCTGTACACCTGAAACTATCATAACATTGTTTATCAACTATACTCTAATATAAAATAAAAAGTTAAAAAAAGATAAAGTACTTTATTATTGTTATTTTTAAAATAAAATCTGTAACACAGATTTCCCAACTTTTTAAAGCAACAGAACCCTACTTACAAATGAAATCTTGCTCAGAAACCAAATAATCAAAACAGTTAAAAGCAAAACTACTCTGAGTGATTCAAGGGGGTAAGGCCCAAGCCCTGCCTTCTCAGGCTCCCCTCCAGCACCATCTGGCACCCTCTTAAGCACCTAGGCAGAAGCCAAAGACCAAGAGCAGTTTCATAAAGCACCAGACTAACGCTATAATATTTGCAAAGTGACCCAAGTTGAAAGATGTAATCTATTTCATTAAAACAACAACAAAAAAATATGAATAAAGCATCAGGATCTACGTGGTAAGGGAGTAGATGCTTCTGTGTGGCTTAAGAAGAATATTTTATTAAAAATATCTTATTTTTATAGCTTTAAGAGGAAGTCCTAGTGCTGGTCTAGTGCTGATCAAATCTCTTTGGAGAGAAGTCAGAGGCATATCCCTGGAGCCTGGTTAAAGGGCCCCACACAGGACAGATGGGTTCCAGCAGGCTAGCCTGCCTTTTCTCACTCCAATACCTCACACTCTCAGTGCTGGGGAAGCAGTCTGAGGAACTTTTCCTGTGCCTCTTACCTGGTTATCTGGGTGGTTGACAGTGAAGTAGCCCACACAGACGATGACCTCATGAAGGAGGCTTTCACAGGAGACGTGGCTGCAGTGGCCCAGTAGGGAGCTGGCGATGTGCCGGAATGCAAGGGACAAGCCCTCTGCCCCTACAATAGACTAACAAAGACAAGGAGCAGTTAGAACTCCCCAGCCCAGGGACAGCCAGGGCTGCAAATCACAGAACACGCCTGGGCCCTGTGCACCTTCTGCCATGATGCCAGAAAAGCATATGAAATTTCTAGAGCACTGTGCTTAACAGTTCAGTTCAGGGATTCCTGCTCCAATAAACGACCATAATAAATGCAATGTTTAAACTGGAAAAAAAAAAAAACCGACAGAAAATAAAGCATAGCGGACCAAATGCCTGTACTATGTGGATCAAGACACTATTCACCTAAAGCATGGGTATTTATCCCATTTTTAACGAGGTGTTTTTTTTCTCATTGCACAGTCTCACTGTAGAAAATTTGGAAAAATATAATAATACTAAAATTCACCTGTAAATCTACCATTTAGCTAACTTTCAATACTTTTTTTTTTTTTCTGAAGGAGAAAATATTTTCTTGTATGCAGGGATAAAAACACAATTCTAATTATTTACTTATGTTCAAATAGAAAAGAAATATAAATAACAATTAGTTATTATTCAAATAGCTCTAGAGCTCCCAAAGTAATGTAAAAAACCCAACAACCTCCCCCCGCCCCCCAAAAAAACCACAAAAAACAAACCATGAAGCCCCCTCAGCTATGAGGCTTCTGGGATCCTTTCTTGAGACAGTCAAAGGGCTGTTGGTGGTGGGCGACGCGGGAGGAGAGCCCGAGTCTGTCTGTGCAGCCTGAAGCGTCTATTTAATAAACATGTCAAACAGACAGAGCGACAGGAGGGCAAAGGGGAGAGGCGAGGCCCACAGAATGCACTCGCAGCCCACACTGGAATGAAGCACCACTGCCAGCCTGTGGGAAAAGGCAGTGTTTTAAACTCATCTCTTGATTTGAGGTCTTGGCTGGCTTGAACCAGGTCAGATACGTTGCAGCTTGGAAGTTTCAATGAATTCACTCTGCCTAACAGCCGGGGAAACACAGTCTTTTTAATAAATATTGTTGAAACAAAATTACTACTAAATTTTAAGAGTGCCTTCTGTCTCCGTTTCATTGCACTGAGACAAAATGTTTTTCAAGCCCCAAAGAGACTTCAGGAGGGCCCTGCTCCTTTAAATCAAGTAGTGACACCTTCTCAGCTCAGCCCTTATTTAATTAGTTGTGTCCAGCTTGCTGTGACCCAGTGCCCTCTGTTTAACCTTCACTGATAAGAGCAGGTCAAGGGGCATGTAAGTTTGAATATAGAAATTAAACCAATTTTTCAAGGAAACTATATTTCCTTTTTGGCCAGAATTAATTGCCAAGTCAGTACATTGATTTGTTTCTTGAGACCACCTTCAATTGTAAAAACTGTCAAAGTATATGCACTATACAATATCCGGGATCTCAAGGCCATCTGTGCCAATATGAATTCAGAGTGAAATCAGACTCTTTGCTGAAGGGAGAAAAATATTTTGACAGCCTTATTAGTATATAATGAAATGGAACCAGTTAAGAAAATATTCTAATGGATAACCTTTTGTTACTACTATGCGATGAGTTCTCACACAAAACAATCACGTAGGTTTATGGCTTCAAAGAAGGGTGCAGAAGCACTGGGAATGCTGCATTCGAAACCTAACCTTTTGATTCAACATCTGCAAGATGGTTTGGGTAAATTCTTCACCTTCAGAATATGAGTCAGTCCACATTTCCTGAGGGCCTACTATGTGCTAGCTAGCACAGTGCCTTTATGTAATCTCATTTAAACCTCAGACTTGTGAGGTAAGTGTTTTTAATCTCTATTTTACAAATGAGAAACTCAGTCTTAAGGATTCAAATGACTTGTCTAAGGTCATACAACTTGGTAGTATGATGGCTCAAAGTCAGGTCAGTCTGACTCTAGACCCAGAGGTCTTGATGAGGATGCTTCTCCATAACAGCTCTACAGAGATGCATTCTTTTTTTAAAAATTTTATTTATTTATTTATTTATTTATGGCTGTGTTGGGTCTTCGTTTCTGCGCGAGGGCTTTCTCTAGTTGCAGCAAGTGGGGGCCACTCTTCATTGCGGTGCGCGGGCCTCTCACTATCGTGGCCTCTCCTGTTGCGGAGCACAGGCTCCAGACGTGCAGGCTCAGCAATTGTGGCTCACGGGCCTAGTCGCTCTGTGGCATGTGGGATCTTCCCAGACCAGGGCTCAAACCCGTGTCCCCTGAATTGGCAGGCAGATTCTCAACCACTGCGCCACCAGGGAAGCCCCGAGATGCATTCTTGTGATGCACTGGGACTCAAACCATCAACATGTCTTACACTGTCTTGTCTAACTCTTCAGAGGGTCAGACCATTTATCTCATTTCAATTTTCTTCTTCAGTTCCTTCAATCCTCTCAGGCAATTCATAAATTGTTTCCCAGATTTTTTCTGAGCTCAGACCCATACTGTACCTAAAATCTCTTTTCCTGTGCTTTATAAACATAGTTCCTGAAATCTCACTTTTGACAAGTAGTTTTAATAAACTAGAATATGAGTTTCTCTGACCATACCTATCATAAAAATAATACTTTTCTCCTAAACTCACCCATTGCTTTACAATGCAAATATTGTGTATTTGTATGCTATTTACTTGAGCATTGCATGCTTGATCAGATGTCTATCTACATCAATGATGTCTATGTGGTCAGATGCTTTGCTTTAGCTTGCTCAACAGAGTGCAGTGGTTAGTTAAAAAAAATGACTATAAATCTTTGACAGTCCTCCCACTGAGAGATGGGGCCTATGTCTTCTCCTCTTGAATCTGGAAGGCTTATGACTGATTTAACCAATAGAGGATGGCTGACATGTAACGATATGACTTCTGAGGCCAGGTCATTAAAAAGCCATGCAGCTTCCGTTGGTTCTCTTGGAGCAGTTGTTTTCCAGAAGCTTCCTCTCAGGAAACTCCTACTGAGAACCCAGACACCACGATGTTTTGAGAAGCCCAAGTCACATAGAGAAGCCATATGTAGAGTCTCTGGCCAATAGTCCTTGATGAACCTAGTCTTTGAGTAATCAATCCCAGGCATAAAACATGAAAGTGAAGGAGCCTCCAGATAATTTGAGCTCCCAGATATTTGAGTCAATTTGCCCCTCTTCTCCATACCCCGCAACCCCAGTCATTCGAGCCCCTCAGCTGAAGCCCTACATCGTGGAGTAGTGACAAGCTACCTCCACTGTGAAAAGCCCTGCCTGAATTCTAGATCCACAGAATCTGTGATCATAACGGTTGTTGTTTACCCCACTAAGTTTGTTTGTTTTTCAAATGTATAAAAGTAACTGGAACAGTAAGGTAATCATTGGTAGGTGTATTAAAGGACCTGATGCTAGAAATTCTAGGTATCTGGGTCCCTGCACACACTGATGAAGCATAAGAGAAAAACATGTGCTCGACTTTGGGCACCAAAAGGATGGCAGCCAGGAGGAAGGTCCCTGAAGGCTTTCCTGACCCATGCACTGGTTAAGGGGAAAAAGATACCTGGGAACAATGTCTGGGGAGAGGATGAGAAGCAGTGATGGCAAAATTGACTAAAATAAGACAGGAGAGTCAGAACAGAGAACAGGAAAAGAAGAAAAAGCAGGAAAGAATTAAGAGAAATACAGAGTAACAGGAAGGACAGAGAAGAAAGAAGCAAAAGAAGTGTTAGGAACCAGCCGCAAAAGGACATTCCCCTGGGGAGGTGGGCCTCTCACTCTAAGAATGGCTCGAACTCTCGAGTCACCTTGGCGTTTCTCCTGGGGTTGTGGCAAAAGAGGCTCAGGTAGGGAATATATTCTGGGCTCGATACAGCAAGGAGCTGCAGAGGAGAAATCGTGGTTTCATCATAGTTGGGCATGAAGGGCTCCAGAAATAGATTTTTGAATTTTCTAACATTATTGGCCATTGTGCCTAAAGGTCATGAGGGAGCAGGGCTGGTTGGAGTTCAGTGGTTCTTTTGAGTAAGGCTGCACAGGCTGTGAGTTCATGGAGGGCTGGGGGTAGGGCAGGGACCTGGGGCTCCCTGACACTCAGAGTGACTGATGGAATGAATGGCTGACTTAATGTAAATGCTTGTGTATGATGTGGCGACCCCTGAAGCAGTATAAATCCTGGTCAGAAGACCCATAAACCAGAAGCTCGGGAACATTTTTAGGTATTTGCTTTTCATAATCCCTGGTAACAGAAGAAATCACTCTAGTTGGACCTAGCTGATGGGTAGCCTGCTGGTCTCCATATTCTGAGGGCATAAAATTAGCATATCTTGATTTCTAAGCTGTTTCCAGACAGAACACAATGGGGTTGGGTCTTCATAAAACACAAATGTTACGTTCAACCCAGAGGCAAGAACCATTGGCATTCTCTGGAGCAGGTAACCTCTTGTTCTAGGTGTGGCTGTAAACTCTCAGAACTTTACAGACTGTGTAGCTACCGCCTAAGGCTAGTTCAAGTGCTCTGAAAACTGAAAAGCATTAACCCTAAGGAAGAAATTTCTGTTCTTATGATGGATAAACTGACTCTACAGAGTTGAAAGATATTTAATCCAATGATACGACTTACTAATTTCCAGTTGTGAAGAGAATGACAGGAAGACAAGAACTGCACATTTGTCACCAGCTACAAAACAGAGGTGTTTCTTCCATCTTGCGATGGCCAAAGACCACAATTTTCATACATTTGTATCTCTATAACCTTTTTCCCTTTGAGCAAAGCAATTCACCTAAATTATGGGTTCATTATCTGCCAAGTTTGTTCCTTTTTTAATGAAATCACTTGACAGTTAATAAACTGAAAGAGAAAGTCTACTCCTTGGGGCTTGCTCTGTTCCAAAGGTTCAGTGTTTTTGAAAATTAAATTTCCTATATGAAAAACAATCTGTTTCTAAGCTGACAGTCTGGTGTTATAACATAAAGCAATTTTTCTTTAGCTATAAAAACTTAATATTTATAGGGGTTTGCACATTTAACTACACATGCACTTTACGTTGGATACAAGTCAGTTAAATCATTCATAGACAGTCATATCAATCAAAACAATTTACCTAATTTTGGTTGTGTTTATATAAGAAACCATTACTTTCCTTAATATTTAAATGTTTATGGTATGGTAATGTCTTTTCTAAAGAAATCAAGACAGAAGATTTATAAGTAGCAGAATGGCATAGGCTTGGGGCCATGGGTACCAGTCCTGGCTCAGCCATGTGTAACCCTGGGAAATTACTTAACTGCCAGCTTTTCCACCTGTAAAATGGGTATAATAATATTTTGTAGGGTAGTCATGAGACTAAATAAGAAAGCATATGCAAAGCACCTAATCCAGTTCCTAGAATACAGTAGCTTAATAAATAGTATGTATTATTATTCCCTGTATTGTAGCTTATTCCTTATGCCCCAATCCAGGAGAAGAACCTCTCATCATATCTATACAAAATTATTAACTCTTGGCTGGTTAACCAATTCCTGGTACCTGAAAAGCAGGCAGATCAAGAGCTGCAAAGCTGTTGAAGAAACGTAAACTCTGAATGGCCACTTGGACTGTGTTCTGAGCGTAACTCTCCTTGGGACTAGAAGTGCCGGGGTCCGAGATTGTGCCATGGAAGAGGACACAGTAGAGCATATGCAGAACTCCAGCCAGGTCTGTGGCCTGAAGAGCAGCTGTCAGTCCTGTGGGATCTTGGCGATTATTGTCAAATATGCTGTGTGACCTGATAAAGAAACATTCAACTTTTTAAGAGAAATCTACTTAAAGGATGTTAGCATTTTTATAGGTCAAATGGAACATGACAAGCAGACCGTTAAAAGCAAACCATGTGAGTGGTGTAGTAAGGTAACAAGAAACCTCAAGGAGTAAATGCAGCCCTTCCCCCACCAAGTGCACTGCGGCCTGCCCTTTTCTCCCCTCTTCTCCGGCTGGGAGGCCGGGCTGCTGCAGCAGCGGCAACTGAGTACTCTGCAGCCAGGCTGAGGCTGCTACCACCCTTTGCAGCCTAGATAGCTCCACTTTGTTTCGATTCCAGGCCTGGTGGAACTGGACAGAGTCCATGAGAGCTGTTGGGACTCAGAAATCAAAACACCATGGCTTCCTTTCTGGATACACAAGGGAATCTTCTCAGGGGAGGCGGTTACCGGGAAAGCACGAGGCCTCAAAAACCCAGGAGTGTGTTGGTACACCGTGACAGGGAGACACTTCAACCGCTTTTGAAGGCACAGTTCCATCATCAAGGAGTATTGGCAGGACAGGTTGTAGGGGCCAGACTCCCAAGAACAAGCTAGTGCTGGATTAGCTTTGTACAAATCACCTTGAAGTTAGCTTAGCAATTGTGGCAGGCAGTATGGATGAGCAAGAAGCAATGGCAGTGGCAAATGAATTCCTCAAATCAATAGGAAAGGAAGGGTTTGCTAAATCCACCTCACTCTGGAACTCAGGTATACGTGAAGCATCTAGCGATCAAGAGCCTACAATTTTAGTAAATGTGGCTGCTAAGCATTCATTCACCCTTTTTGCCCCTAGAAACCATACCCAGGTTTCTCTCCCCTTCCCACAGCCAACATGTTTCAGGTGGGGCCCCATTCCTATTCACTCTGGCTCAAGGGTATGTAGGCCTAAGGTAAGGGGAACATGGAGGGAGATTCTTGTGCTGACATGCCTGGAAAGAAGCCCTCACTTTTTCTCCACAGGTTTGAATCTGAAATGTAAGGTCTGTAGCTGCTGCAGCTATTTGTTCTAACCACTGCACAAATCCTCAGGTCTCTGGGCTGTTCCAAGTGGGTCAGTCACCTTCCTTCATGGGACACAGCTTTTTCTCAGGAAGGGAAGTTACAAGTCCCTGCTCGGTGTCTCCCTTTAACCTGGTATGATCTGCACAAAACTGAGCAGAAGTGTCTTTATGTTTCTGCCACAGGATGATGCCCTTCCCTATTTTTAACACTAATATAGGTCCCTCCCATTCCTTTTTCTGTTGTTGTTATTGTTCCTTTCAGTTGGAATCTAGAATGGGAGAGAGGCATTAAAGATCTATGCTTATCTCATAAACTTGCCCAGAAGCACTGAAGAGATGCCACTAAGTAAATATGAATTCGCAAGTGCTGGCTGGCAAGTTTCTAGTATCTTGTCTCGTTTTCTAATCTATAACTTTTTTAAGGGATTATATTATTCATTCTAATTAGTTAGTTTCATCAAAGTATAGTTTTATTCATAACCACGGTAAGCATTTATTTCCTGAATGTGCACTATTTCTGATAGTCTAAGAACGTGGGATGACACTTGTTCTCTTCTCAAGAAAGCAGGTCTTATGAAATACTATCATCTCATTTGCATGGCAGGACCTGCTAAGTACATTCACATCTACCCCGCCTCATTTGTAGTTCTTCATAGTTGGTAGAGAAGGTATTGTTCTCCTCACTTCACACATGACGCAACCGAAACCCTCAGAGATTCAGTGAGATGTTTTAGGTCATAAACATTTGTCAGTGGCAAAGGCAGGGGTACTACCAAGAACTTTTGACTCTTTAAAGGCAGGGTTTTGTCCAAAGACCAAAACATCCAGGCCAAACAGGAGGTGACCTCTTCTTTTGTCTCCATGCCTTTTCTTAAATCAAATCTCGGGGTTAACTGAACACTGTTAAACAAAGTACACAGAGGTTGTAATGAAATCCTGATCATCACGAAGAGACACTTTCTGTCTTATGGGACTCAGTAAAAACAAAAGTTAAGAAATTATATTTATTTGCTTATAGGCACATCTGAACCTTTACACAAACTGTTAGCTAATGTCAGTTCAGTTCGCCCTTCCTTCCTTCCTTCCATTATAGCCATGAGAGTTAGGGGTCAGACCCTGACTAAAGACGTGAGTAGAGATTAATGTGTCTGAGTTTATTATGTAGATTCCAAAAAGGGGTCTGTGTTTGTTTAACAATGACTGCCTTTTAGAACCAATGACAAGTCAGAAGACATTTCTCCCTAAAGCTAATTTCTAATAGGCTTTCAGAACCTTGGGGATGAGTGACATCACTGCTGGTGACAACATTTTTTCTTCTTTGTGATTCAGAATGGTGACCTCCCCTTTACTGCCTGTGTTGCTTTTAAACTGATTATTAGCATATTCAAATGCAGATATTCAGGAATATAGCTTTATTATTTAGAACACTTTGTAACAGTTAATCTTTGCAAGCATTTATGAAATGACATGAATTCACTGCTATTACTTCTTTAAAAGAATAAATAAAAAAAAACCCAGCAAGTGAAGATCATCAGAATAGTTTCTCTTCTCTCCACCCCACCCTACTTAGGAAAATACTAAACTATAAAATAACATAACTCAGGATCTTTTGCAATATTCTTCTGATGAAATAAAAATGTTGATTCAGAAAAATCAGTTAAATTAGCATTCAAGAACTCAGATGTGGAAATGGTTCAAAATGTATATTAATATTGCTTTGTGGAAAAGACAATTAATTTTAAAGTGAGCCTACAGAATATACAGGGCAGAGGGGAGGGGAGAGAGCTTGTCTGCTGCATTTGGCTTCCACATGACTAATGTAGACCTGAAGGGACTTTAGAAAATGTTTACTTTTGATTTAGTCTGAAATACGGATAATTTGTCCTTGAACAGGCCACTGGCTCCTGTTGGTCTTAAATGTCAGCTATAATCACTTTAAGCCTAAATGTTTATAATAAAAAAGTAAAAGGCCTTATTCATATCAGGCACAGGTTATAAAGTTTTCTTTTTCTTTTTTTAAATAAATTTATTTATTTATTTATTTTTGGCTGCGTTGGGTCTTTGTTGCTGTGCGTGTGGGCTTTCTCTAGTTGTGGCGAGCGGGGGCTACCCTTTGTTGCGGCGCATGGGCTTCTCATTGTGGTGGCTTCTTGTTGCAGAGCATGGGCTCTAGGCGCGCGGGCTTCAGTAGTTGTGGCACGCGGGCTCAGTAGCTGTGGTTCATGGGCTCTAGAGCGCAGGCTCAGTAGTTGTGGCGCACAGGCTTAGTTGCTCCGCGGCATGTGGGATCTCCCCAGACCAGGGCTCAAACCCGTGTCCCCTGCATTGGCAGGTGGATTCTTAACCACCGCACCACCAGGGAAGCCCATAAAGTTTTCTTTTAAAAACACATTGAAGATATGAAAAATCAGATCTGAAATTTTGTATATTACACTCTAAGATCTCAATTTTACTGGATTTTAAAGTGTTTTTGTTTGGTCTCTAGGATTAGAGATCTTAGTGGTATATTCATTTCTGTTCATTAATCGCAAGATTCAATCAGGCAAAACTATAACTGGGCCATCAATACACCTGCACAGCTCTTGAAAACCCTACTTTGCTTAAAGGAGAGTATAGCTGGGCAAAAAAAAAAAACAAAAAACGCAGTAATTTGTGTGGGCATGAATCAACTGCCATCTGTTACATCTTTGGTATTTTAAACCACTTACGTAACAGGCCTTATTTGGCCCAAAAAAGCAGCTGTGACAGTCGCAGACACTATAACCCCCTTTCCCCATTTGTTCCTGGCTTGTTTGCTCTTGTATCCCTGGTCGCAGATTTCTGATTTGGTAACATCCACCCTGATCCCCTTCAGTGCCGGTATCTTCTAGATTGCTCTCCTAGTTTCTTGGATTTTGGCTTTGTTCCCTCCTTTAGATCTGGAATCCCGGAGGCATCTTATCAGAACCTCCCATTTTAGCCTCTGAATCCAGAACACTCCACCCAAAGGTCTGCATAGTGCTGGGAGTGGACGGAGTTAAGTCACTGTCTCTCCCAATGATGAATGTGAACTTCACTGTTCAAGGAGAAGTGAATTATTTCTTAAAGAGTTATTCCAGCTGTGGGCTCTTATGTACTGGGACATTCTTAGAAAGCTGACCTGCATCTAGTAGTATCATCATTTATCAGGCTTTGTGGTGAGCAAAAGGGACATGATTATCTGTCATATATTCTCTATTTAAAAAGCCAAAGTACCTGTGCTCCAGCAACAGTGACCTGTGATGTATTACAAAATCAAGGAAGACCAGACCCCTGTCCTATAGAAGGTTACAGTCTAATAGTGGCAGGCGTGTGCATCAGTTTCCTATTGCTGCTGGAATAAATGATCACAAGCTAGTTGTTCAAAACAACACAAATTTATTCTCTTAAAGTTCTGGGGGTCAGAAATCCAAAATGTCTCACTAAGCTAAAATCAAGGTGTTACCAGAGCTGTGTTCCTTCTGGAGGCTGAAGGGGAGAATTTATTTCCTTGCCTTTTACAACTTCTAGAGTATGGTTGCTCCTTGGCTCCTGGCCCCTTCTTCCATCTTCAAAGCCAGCAGCATAGCACCTTCAAATCCCTCTCTAACACTGACTTTCCTGCTTCCCTTTGAGATTACATTGGGCCCACCTGGATAATCCAGGCTACTCTCTCCATCTCAAGATCCTTAACCATTTCTGCAAAATTCCTTTTGCCATGTTAGGTAACACATTTATAGGTTCTGAGGATTAGGATACAGATATCTTTGGCAGGGCATTATCTCCCCCCACCCCTAATTTTTTTTATTGTGGTAAAATACACATAAAATTTACCATCTTACCCATTTTTAAGTTTATAATTCAATGGTATTAAATTCGTTCATAATGTTGTACAACCATCACTACCAACCATCTCCATAACTCTTTCATCATGTAAAACTGAAACTCTATACTCATTAAACAATAACTTCCTATACCTTCCTCCCCCTGGCAACCACTATTCTACTTTCTGTCTCCATGATTCTGATTACTCTAAGTATGTCATATAAGTGGAATCATCATATAGTATTTGTCTTTTTGTGACTGGCTTATCTCACTTAGCATAATGTCCTCTAGTTTCACTCATGTTGTAGCATATGGCAGAACTTCCTTCCTTTTCAAGGCTGAATAATATTCCATTATATGTGTATACCACATTTTTTTTTTTAATTTTTTTTTTTTAATTTTATTTATTTATTTATTTATTTTTATTTTTTTGGCTGTGCTGGGTCTTCGTTTCTGTGCGTGGGCTTTCTCCAGTTGTGGCAAGTGGGGGCCACTCTTCATCGCGGTGCGCGGGCCTCATACTGTCGCGGCCTCTCTTGTTGTGGAGCACAGGCTCCAGACGCGCAGGCTCAGTAGTTGTGGCTCACGGGCCCAGCCGCTCCGCGGCATGTGGGATCTTCCCAGACCAGGGCCCGAACGCGTGTCCCCTGCATTGGCAGGCAGACTCTCAACCACTGCGCCGCCAGGGAAGCCCAGTATACCACATTTTGTTTATCCATCATCCACTGATGGACACTTGGGTTGCTTCTGTTTTAGCTACTGTGAATAATGCTGTCATGAACATGGGTGTATAAACATGTCTTCAAAACCCTGTTTTCAATTCTTTTGGATATATATCCAGAAGTAGAATTTCTCAATCATATGATAATTCTATTTTTAATTTTTCGAGGAATTGCCATAACATTTTCCACAGCAGCTATACCATTTTACATTCCCACTAACAATGCACAAGGGTTCTAATTTCTCCATATCCTCACCAAACCTTGGTATTTTCTTTTTTTTTTTTTTAATAGTAGCCATCCTAATGGGTGTGAGGTGCTATCTCATTGTAGTTTTGATTTGCATTTCCCTATCAATGACATTGAGCATCTTTTCATGTGCTTATTGACCAATTTGTATTTCTTCTTTGGAATTCAAGTCCTTTGCCCATTTTTAAATTGGGTTATTTTGTTGTTGAGTTTTAGGAGTTTTCCATAGTTCCTGGATATTAACCCCTTATCAGATATATGACTTGCAAATATTATCTCCCATTCTCTGGGTTGTTTCTTTACTCTGTTGATATTATATTTTGATGCACAAATCAAAAAAATTTTCATGCAGTCCCATTTGTCTACTTTTTCTTTTATTGCCTGTGCCTCTGGTGTCACATCCAAATAAATCATTGCTAAATCCAATGTCAGGAAGCTTTTGCCCTGTTTTCTTCTAGGAGTTTAATTGTTTTAGGTCTTACATTTACGTCTCTGATCCATCTTAAGTTATAGTGTTAGATAAGTGTCCAGCTTCATTCTTTTGCTTATTGATATCCAGTTTCTCCAGCACCATTTGTTGAAGAGACTGTCCTTTCCCATTCAATGGTCTTGCCACCCCCGTCAAAAATCATTTGACTATAAATACAAGAGTTTAAGTCTGTGCTCTCTATTCTATTCCACTGTTATATATGTCTGTCTTTATGCCAATACCACACTGTTTTGATTACTGTAGCTTTGTAGTAAATTTTGAAATCAGAAGTGTGAGTCCTCCCCCTTTGTTCTTCTCTTTCAAGATTGTTTTGGTTATTTGGGGTCCCTTGAGATTCCATATGAATTTTAAGATGGGATCTACTATTTCTGCAAAAAAAAAAAAAGCCTTTGGGATTTAGATAGGGAGTGCAAGGAATGTATAGATTTATAGATTGCTTTGCATAGTAATGACATCTTAACAATATTGTTTTATAATCCATGGACATGGGATGTGTTTCTAATTTATGCCTTCTTTGATTTCTTTTGGCAATGTTTTATACTTTTCATTGTACAAGTCTTTCATCTTCTTGTTTAATTCCTAAGTATTTTATTCTTTTTGATGCTATTATAAATGGAATTTTCATAATTTCCTTTCCAGATTGTTCACAGTATATAGTGTATATAAATGCAACTAATTTTTGTGAGTTGACTTTGTATTCTGTTACTTTATTGAATTCATTTATTAATTTTAACAGCTTTTTTGTGTGGAATCATTTGTGGTTTCTACATATAATATCATTTGCAAACAGAGAAAATTTTACTCCTTCCCTTCCAATTTAGATGCCTTTTTTACTTTTCTTTTCCTCACCTAATTGCTTTGGCTACAACTTCCAGTACTATGTTGAGTAGAAGTGGCAGAAGTGGGCATCCTTGCCTTGTCCTGATGTTAGAGGAAAAGCTTTCCTTCTTTCATCCTTGAGTATGATGTTCCTTGTGGGCTTTTCACATATGGCTTTTATTATGTGAAGGTAGTTTCTTTCTATTCCTAATTTGTTGAGTGTTTTTATCATGAAAGGGTGTTGAAATTTATCAGATGCTTTTCTGTATAAATTGAGATGATCATGTTTTTTTCCCCCTTCATTCTGTTAATGTGGTCTATTAAATTGATTGATGTTCATATGCAGAACCATTCTTGCACTCCAGGAACAAATCCCACTTGGTCATGGTGTATAATCCTTTAAACATGCTGCTGAGCTTGGTTTGGTAGTGTTTTGTTGAGGATCTTTAAATCAATGTTCGTAAGGAATATCAGTCTGGAGTTTTCTCTCTTGTGGTGTCTTTGTCTGGCTTTGGAATCAGGATAATGCTGGCTTCATGTTAGAAAGTATTCTCTCCTCTTCAATTTTTTGGAAAAGTTTGAGAAAGACTAGTGTTAGTTCTTTAAATGTTGGGTACAATTCACCACTGAAGCCATCAGGTCCAGGGCTTTCCTTTGGAGACTTCTGATTACTGCTTCAGTCCCCTTATTAGTTACAGGTCTCTTCAGATTTTCTATTTCTTTGTGATTTAGTCTTGGTAGGTATTGTGTTTCTAGGAATTTGTCCATTTCATCTAAATTATTCAATTTGTTGGCATACGTTGTTAATAGTACTCTCGTATAGTCCTTTTTATTTCTGTAGAATTGGTAGCAATGTTCCATTTTCATTTCTCCCGCCACCCAACTTTACTGAAGTATAACTGACAAAAAAAATTGTAACATTCAATGTGTGTAAAACATAATGATTTGATATACATTGTAAAATTATTCCTATCATCAAGTTAAAACATCCATTACCTCATATAGTTAACTCTTTTTTTTTGGTAGAATGCTTAAAATCTACTCTCTTATAATTTCAATATACAATACTGTACTACAACTATAAAAAAACAAAACACTTCAAGAATCTGAGTGTCATCTCTGTGCAGGGACCACGCTAATCTTTGTATCATTCTAATTTTAGTATATGCGCTGTCAAAGTGAGCACCCCATTTTCATTTCTGATTTTAGTAATTTCAGAGTTCTCACTCTTGTTTTCTAGCTGAAGGTTTGTCAATTCTATTGATCTTTTCAAAGAACCAACTTTTGGTTTCACTGATTATCTCTATTGTTATTTTATTCTCAACTTAATTGATCTCCACCATAATCTTAATTATTTCCTTCCTTTTGCTAGCCTTGGGTTTAGTCTGTTCTTTTTTTCTAGTTCCTTAAGTTGTATAGTTGTATTTTTTAAAAATTAATTAATTAATTAATTAATTTTTGGCTGCGTCGGGTCTTCATTGCTGCGCACAGGCTTTCTCTAGTTGTGGCAAGCGGGGGCTACTCTTCGTCGCAGTGCACGGGCTTCTCGTTGCGGTGGCTTCTCTTGTTGTGGAGCATGAGCTCTAGGCGTGTGGGGTTCAGTAGTTGTGGCTTGTGGGCTCTAGAGCACAGACTCAGTAGTTGTGGCACACGGGCTTAGCTACTCCGCAGCATGTGGGATCTTCCCGGACCAGGGCTCCAACCCATGACCCCTGCATTGGCAGGCGGATTCTTAACCACTGCGCCACCAGGGAAGTCCCTAGTTAATTTTTTGATTTGAGATATTTCTAGTTTCTTTAGTATAAACGCTTATAGCTATACACTTTCCCCTTAACAGTGCTTTTACTGTCCCATGAGTTTTTTATTTATTTTATTTTTTATTGAGGTATAGCTGACTTACAATTATATTAGTTTCAAGTGTACAATGTAGTGATTGAAAATTTTATAGATTATACTCCATTTAAAGTTATTATAAAATATTGGCTATATTCCCTGTGCTGTACAATATATCCTTGTATTTTATTTTATAGATAGTAGTTTGTACCTCTTAATCCCCTACCTCTACGTTGCCCTTCCCCACTTCCCTCTCTACACTGGTAATCACTAGTTTGTTCTCTATATCTGTGAGTCTGTTTCTGTTTTGTTATATTCATTAGTTTGTTTTATTTTTTAGATTCCACATACAAGTGATAACACACAGTATTTGTCTTTCTCTGTGTCATTTATTTCACTAAACATAATATCTCCAGGTCCAGTCATGTTGCTGCAAATGGCAAAATTTTATTCTTTTTATGGCCAAGTAGTATTCCATTGTGTGTATGTGTGTATGCATCTCCTTCTTCCATTCATCTGTTGATGGACACTTAGGTTACTTCCATATCTTGGCTACTGTAAATAATGTGGCTATGAACACTGGGGTGCATGTATCTTTTCAAATTAGTGTTTTCATTTTCTTTGGATATACACCCAGGAGTAGAAGTACTGCATCATATGGTAGTTCTACTGTTAGTTTTTTGAGGAACCTCCATACTGTTCTGCATAGTGGCTACACCTATTTATATTATACCAACAGTGTACAAGGGTTTCCTTTTCTCCATATCCTTGCCAACATTTGTTATTTGTGGTCTTTTTGATGATAGTCATTCTGACAGGTGTGAGGTGTTACCTCATTGTGGTTTTAAAAATTTTATTTAAGTATAGTTGATTTACAATGTTGTGTTTAATTTCTGCTGTACAACAAAGTGATTCAGCTATATATACCTATATATATGTATATATATATATTCTTTTCCATTATGGTTTATCACAGGATATTGAATATAGTTCCCTGTGCTATACAGTAGGACCTTGTTGTTTATCCATCCTATATATAGTAGTTTGTATCTGCTAATCCCAAACTCTCAGCTAACTTCCCTTCCCCATCCTGCTTCCCCCTGGCAACAACAAATCTGTTCTCTTTATCTGTAAGTCTGTTTTTGTTTTGTAGATATGTTCATTTGTGTCGTATTTTAGATTCCACATATAAGTCGTATCATATGGTATTTGTTTTTCTCTTTCTGACTTACTTCACTTAGCATGATAATCTCTAGGTCCATCCAGGTTGCTGCAAATGGCATTATTTCATTCTTTTTTTATGGCTGAGTAATATTCCCTTGGATATATATATACCACATCTTCTTTATCCATTCATCTGTCGATGGACGTTTAGGTTGTTTCCATGTCTTGGCTATTGTAAACAGTGCTGCTATGAACACAGGGGTGCATGTATCTTTTCGAATTATATTTTCGTCTGGGTATATGCCCTGGAGTGGGATTGCTGGATCATACAGCAACTCTATTTTTAGTTTTTTGAGGAACCTCCATACTGTTTTCCACAGTGATTGTACCAATTTACATTCCCACCAATAGTGTAAGAGGGTTCCCTTTTCTCCACACCCTCTCTAGCACTTATCATTTGTAGGCTCTTTAATGATGGCCATTCTGACTGGTGTGAGGTTGTACCCCATTGTAGTTTTGATTTGCATTTCTCTAATAATTAGCGATGATGAGCATCTTTTCATGTGCCTACTGGCCATCTGTATGTCTTCTTTAGAGAAATGTCTTTTTGGGTCTTCTGCCCATTTTTTAATAGGGTTGTTTGTTTCTTTTTTTTTGATATTGAGTTGTATGAGCTGTTTATATATTTTGGATATTAACCCCTTGTCAGTTGCATCATTTGTAAATATTTTCTCCCATTCAGTAGGTTGTCTTTTCATTTTGTCAATGGTTTCCTTTGCTGTGCAAAAGTTTTTAAGTTTAATTAGGTCCTATTTGTTTACTTTTGTTTTTGTTTCCTTTGCCTTAGGAGTCAGATCCCTCAAAATACTGGATTTATGTCAAAGAGTATTCTATTTGTTTTCTTCTAGGAGTCTGGTAGTTTCCAGTTTTACATTTGGGTCTTTAATCTACTTTGAGTTTATTTTTGCATATCATGTGAGAAAATGCTCTAATTTCATTCTTTTACATGTAACTGTCCAGTTTCCCCAGCACCATTTATTGAAGAGACTGTTTTTTCTCCCTTGTATATTCTTGCCTCCTTTGTCACAGAAACCATAAGTGTGTGGGTTGATTTCTGGGCTCCCTATTCTGTTCCTTGAGGTATGTGTCTGTTTTTGTGCCAGTACCATAGTGTTTTGATTACTGCAACTTGGTAGCATGGTCTGAAGTCAGGGAGCATAATACCTCCAGCTCTGTTCTTCTTTCTCACGATTGTTTTGGCTATTTGGGGTCTTTTGTGTTTCCATACAAATTTTAAAATTATTTATTCTATCTCTGTCAAAAATGCCATTGGCATTTTGATAGGGATTACATTGAATCTGTAGATTGCCTTGGGTAGTATGGTCATTTTAACAATATTAAGCCTTCAAATCCATGAACATGGTATGTATCTTTTCATCTGTTTATGTCATCTTCAATTTCTTTCATCAGTTTCTTAGAGTTTTCTGAGTATAGGTCTTTTACCTTCTTAGTTAGATTTATTCTTAGGTATTTTATTTTATTTTATTTATTGATGTGATTGTAAATTGGATTGTTCCTTAATTTCTCTGACAGTTTGTTGTTTGTGTATAGAAATGCAACAGATTTCTGTATATTAATATTGTGTCCTGAAACTTGACTGAATTCATTGATAAGCTGTAGTAGTTTTTTGGTGGTGTCTTTCAGATTTTCTATGTATAGTATCATATCGTCTGCAGACAGTGACAGTTTTACTTCTTCCTTACCAATTTGGATTCATTTCTTTTTCTTGTCTGATTGCTGTGCCTAGGACTTCCAATACTATGTTGAATAAAAGTGGTGAGACTGGGCATCCTTGTCTTGTTCCTGGTCTTAGAGGAAATGCTTTCAGCTTTTCACTGTTGATTATGTAATTAACTATGGGTTTGTCATATATGGTCATTTTTTATGTTGAGGTATGTTCCCTCTATACCCACTTTGTGGAGAGTTTTTATTATAAATCGATGTTGAATTTTGTCAAAAGTTTTTTCTGCATCTATTGAGATGATCATATGATTTTTATTCCTCAGTTTGTTAATGTGGTGTATCACACTGATTGATTTGTGGATACTGAACCATCTGTGCTTCCCTGGATAATTTCCACTTGAACATGGTTTATGATCTTTTTAATGTATTGTTGGATTTGGTTTGCTAATATTTTGAGGATTTTTGCATCTATGTTCATCAGTGTTACTGGCCTGTATTTCCTTTTTCTTGTGATATATTTGTCTGGTTTTGGTATCAGGGTGATGTGGGCCTTGTAGAATGAGTTCAGAAGCATTCCTTCCTCTGTAACTTTCTGGAAGTTTGAGAAGCATAGATGTTAACTCTTCTCTAAATGTTTGGTAGAATTCACCTGTGAAGCCGTCTGGTCCTGGACTTTTGTTTTTTGGGAGGTTTTAAAATTCCTGATTCAATTTCATTACTAGTAATTGATCTGTTCATATTTTCTAGTTCTTTCTGGTTCAGTCTTGGAAGACAGTACATATCTAGGAGTTTGTCCATTTCTTCTGTCCAGTTTATTGGCATATAGTTGTTTGTAGTAATCTCTTATGATTTTTTTTTAATTAATTAATTTATTTTGGCTACATTGGGTCTTCGTTGCTGCGTGCGGGGCTTTCTCTAGTTGCGGTGAGCGGGGGCTACTCTTCGTTGCGTTGCGCGGGCTTCTCATTGCAGTGGCTTCTCTTGTTGCATGCAGAGCACAGGCTCTAGGTGCGTGGGCTTCAGTAGTTGTGGCATGCGGGCTCAGTAGTTGTGGCTCGCAGGCTCTAGAGCGCAGTCTCAGTAGTTGTGGCGCACGGGCTTAGTTGCTCTGAGGCATGTGGGATCTTCCCAGACCAGGGCTCGAACCCGTGTCCCCTGCATTGGCAGGTGGATTCTTAACCACTGCACCACCAGGGAAGCCCTCTTATAATCTTTTATATTTCTGTGGTGCTGGCTGTAACTTCTCTGCTTTCATTTCTGATTTTATTGATTTGTGCTCTGTTTTTTTTTTTTTTTCCTTGATGTATCTGGCTAAAGGTTTATCAATTTTGTTTATCTTCAAAGCACCAGCTCTTGGTATCACTGATTTTTTCTATTTTTTTTTTACACCCTGTTTCATTTATTTCTGTTCTTATCTTTGTGATTTCTTTCTTTCTATGAATTTTGGGTTTTGTTTGTTCTTTTTGTAGTTCCTTTAGGTGTATGGATAGGTTGTTTGTTTGAGATTTTTCTTGTTTCCTGAGGTAAGCTTGTATCACTATAAACTTCCCTCTTAGAACTGCTTTTGCTGTGTCCCATAGATTTTGGATTGCTGTATTTTTGTTTTCATTTGTCTCCAGGTATTTTAAAATTTCTTCTTTGATTTCTTTACTGATCCATTGGTTGTTTAGTAGCACACTGTCTAGCCTCACCTGTGTAATTTTTGCAGTTTTTTTCTTGTAGTTGATTTCTAGTCTCATAGCGTTGTGGTTGGAAATGATGCTTGATATGATTTCAAATTTCTTAAATTTACTGAGGCTTGTTTTGTGGCCTAGGATGTGATCTAGCCTGGATAATGCTCCATGCGCACTTTAAAAGAATGTGTATTCTGCTGCTTTTGGATGGAATCTTCTTTATATATCTATTAAGTCCATTTGGTCTAATGTGTTATTTAAGGCCAGTGCTTCCTTATTGATTTTCTGTCTGGATGATTTGTCAATTGATATAAATGGGGTGTTAAAGTCCCCTACTATTATTGTGTTACTGACAATTTCTCCCTTTATGTCTGTTAATATTTGCTCTAAGTTTTTAGATGCATCTATCTTGTGTGCATATATATTTACAATTGTTATATCTTCTTCTTCGATTGATCCCTGATCATTATGTAATGCTTAAGAGTGTTTTGTTTAATTTCTGCAAATTTGTGAATTTTCTAGTTTTACTTCTATTATTGATTTCTTACTTCATCCCATTATGGTCAGAGAAGATATTTTGTATGATGTCTATCTTTTAAAATCGACTAAAACTTAATTAGTGGCCTAACATGGTATTCTATCCTGGAAAATGTCCCATATACACTCGAGAAGAATGTGTATTTTGCTTTGGGGTAGAATGTTCAGGAGGGGCATTATTCTCTCACATGGGCCTATTCATTCATGATTCATTAATTCAACAAATATTCACTGAGGACCTACTCTGTGCAAGCACTTTTCTAGGCACTGGGATTCAGCAGTAAAATCTATGTTCTCTTTCTCATAAAACTTACATTTTAGTATACGAGATACAATGAACAAATAAACAAGTATCACATGTAATATATAGTATGTCAGGTGTGCTAAGTACTGTAGAAGAGCAGGGGATATGGGTAGGGAATGAAGATGTAGGGGTGTGTGTGTTTGTGTGTGTGTGATGCTATTTTATATAGGGTGGTTGGGAAACCCTTTCTAAAGTGTTATTTAAGCAGAATTCTACAGAAAGTAAGGAAAGAAGCCATGTGGATACCTGAGGCAAGGGTGTTTTTAGGCAGAGGAGCAGCAAGTTCCAAGGCTTGGAGCCAGGAGCATGCATGACATATTCAAGAAACAGCAAGAAGGCCAGTGTGGCTACAGCTGGTTAAGCAAAGTGGAGGAACCACGGGGGATGAGGTCAGAGATGAAACAGGAAGACGATCAGGTAGGGGCTTGTAGAGCATTGTAAGGACATTATAAGGGTTTTACTGAATGAGACGGAAAGCCATTGTAAGGTTTTGAGCAGAGGGGTGTTATAATATGACTGGTTTAAAAATAATCACTATAGCTAATTGGTTGAAAAGTTGTTAGAAGAGCCAAGACAGAAGCAGAGAGGCCAATTAAGAGACTGTTTCAATCATCCAAGTGAGAGATCATGGTGGATGAACCAGGACGGTAGTCATGCATGTGGTAAGAAGTGGCTAGATTCTGAAAAATATTCAGAAGGGAAAACCAATAGGATTTCCTGATAGCATGAATGTGGGGGTGAGAAAAAGAGGAGTAAAAAATGGCTCAGTCGTTTTTTTTGCCTGAGTAATTGAAAGAATGTGGCTGCCATTTACAGAAATGGGAAAGACAGTGGATAGAGCATGTCTGGGGAGGAAAATGAGGAGTTCAGCTTTAAACTTGTTAAATTCAAGATGCCTATTAGACACCTAAGTGAAGATACTGGATCAGAAGTTGGATAAAATGAGCTTCCCAAGGGTAGGGAATTTTGTCTGTCTCCAGGGCTTAGAACAGTATCTGACACAGAATAGCCACTCAATAGACATTTGTTGAATAAATGAATAAATATACAAGTCTGAGTTCAGAGGAGTGATCTGGGCTTGAGATATTTGGGAGTCATCAACACACAGATGGTATTTAAAGCCAGCTCATCTAGTGAGTGAACATAGATTAGTCTGAGAATTGACCCTTGGGATACTCCAAAGTGTAGAAGTTGGGGAGATGAGAATAAATCATCAAAGGAAGCTGAAAAATGAAACCAGTGGGGTAGGAGGAAAAGCAGGGAAGTGTGGTGCCCTAGAAGCAAAGTGAAGATAGTTTCAAGGAGGAGGAAGTAAAAAGTAAAAAAGTTTAATTAAAAATAAATGAGGACTAAAAAAGGATGAAATTTATAGAAATGACTATTAAATCCTAGTTTTAGATTTAAAAACTAACTGCATATGTTTAGGATGCAAAGAAGGTAAGTGACAGGGGACTGGAATATAGCTTTCAATGATAAGTGGGGGAAAAAGACTTAGTAAATTAGCTTCCTATCCATTCAAATGAAGAAACAGTCTTGCTTCATTACCCATGAATATAATTCAATTTTGACTGAGCTAACAGGAGTAAAACGTACACAATCAGAAAGGTTTATCCTGATCCACTGCAATGAACAACTACTCTGGAAGTACTGGTTCTAGCACTGGGTATGGCACTACATTCAGGACACTGATGTATCAGAAAGTTCCCAAGGAAAGTGATTTGTGTGGTAAAACTATGTGGAAACAATGTCACCTGAGGTACATTTGAAGGGACTGGGAAATTTATTTCAGAACTGGAGGATATAAAGGTTATCTTCAAACTGAAGAGGTATTACACCATTATTTATGACCCCAGAGGAGAGATGCTACCTGAAAGCAGATATTAGATAAACTTACAGAAAATTTTCTAACAATCAGAACACCCAAAAGTTAAATGGGCTGTTGGTGAGGTATTACATTCTTAACTATTCTGCAATCAGTGGAGGAATACATTCACTGAAGTCACAGAGGGCACTCAAAACTCAGCTGGGCATTGGACAGGATGATGTCTAAGATTCTGTTCAGTTCTGGGGTGTTATAACAGGTGTGAATCTACTTCAAAAATTATAGTCTCCTACACAGACAGACACACGCGCACACACACACACACCCTATATTTTATGTATACAGTAGAGGGAGAAAATAGCTTGTTTAATGCAGATCTAATTTGGAGCCCTGTTGAAGGGAATGAGGATGACTTAGTGGAGATATGAGAGCAAGAGAGAACTCAAGGTAAAAAGATACATGTGTAAGCACTATAAGACAGTCTGGACATTTGGTTAGAGAAGAGGAAAAATATAGGGGAAATTAAATAGTGAGAATATTAGGTAGAGTGAGGCTGGCTGATTACTGGGGAGGATTTCCAAAGTACCTGGTTATTAGTTTCAGTTGCATTCAAAGAGGAACTTTTGAGAAGGAAACCTTTCTGGGAAGAGAAGTGATAGATGATGAAAACAGAGAGACATTCTTGTTGTTGGAGATCAACAACCTAGAACATGCTTGAGAAAGAGGAAGACCAAGAGGACACCAATGAGAATGGAAGGTAAAGGGTGAGGCCCCTAAGAAGAAACTGTGGTCTCTGGCAGAGGTCTGGGAGGAGGACCAAGCAAGTGGAAGATAAAGACAGTCTGGGGACAACCAAAGGTGAATGGAGAAAGGGCAGGGAGGAGTCCAAAAGGTGAGAATGCGGCAGCTCTGGATGACTGACAACAGTATATGGTCCTAGATCTTGGAACTACAGACTAGGACTGTTATACAAGAATGCTTCTCAGATGGGACATTTCTGACCTCTCTATCTTCAGTTTTCTCATTATCACTGTAAAACACAAAAGGGCCCTGTGCTGATTTTGGCTAGTTCAGCTGATATTTTGGGCTTCTCTTATCTTTAGTATTTGGCAGTTAGGCTGAAGGAGCTCTGCCAGAGGCTCTGCTGTGTTGCCAAATGAAAGCAATTACTTCTTCTGGGTGAGTAACTGGGAGGAAAAAACTGTCATATCTGGGCTGCGTGATACGGTACCCTCCTAATTAATCTTTCCTACTTCCACTCTTGCCCCTATAATCCATTCTATACAGAGTAAAAATCCACGACTTTTTAAGTAATCAGATCATGCTGCTCTCCTGCTTAAAATCCTCCAGTGGCTTCCTATCACACTTAGAATAAAACCCAAACTTCCACTCTCTCTGTCCTGATCTCTTGGCCTCCAGCACACTGCCTTCTATGTTTATGGTACACACCCACTTCAGATATTTGGGAGTCATCAACTTCCTATTCTGCTCAACTAGAATATTCTTCCCTCCGATCTTTACAGAGTTGGCTCCTTCTTAGCTCAGTGTCATCTTCCCAGAGAGGCCTTCCCTGACCACTCACCCAAATCACTCTGCTATATTACCCTGCTTTATTTTCTCATATCATTATCACTAGCTAAAATTATCTTATTCATTTACTGGTTTATCATCTTTTTCTCCTGTTAGACTGTGAGCTCCATAGAGCGAGTATTTTGTTCACCACTGGATCCCTAATATCTCGGCAAGTGTCTGGCACATATCAAGTGCTCAGTAAACAGTAATTAATAAAGATTTGCTAAAGCAATGGAAGGAAGAGAGAGAGAACTGGTCTCAGAAAGGTATGCCAAAGGCATGAAGGCCTTGGACGTCTCCTTCTTACCTTAAGGGAGGAAGAACGTGAGACATAGGCACCTCTTCTTCCTATGCTAAGAGTAAGCCCAGGAAATGGGGCTCTGGCATAGGTCGATGGTGCACATCAGTATTTGCTAATGCTGCCAGTCATAGCTATTTACCGACTTCTTATTTTATTTCTAGCCTGGTGCTAGGTGCCTGAAGGAGAGCTGCTAGGATATTTAGTCTTTCTCCTTAGGGAAACCTTTTCATTTGAAGACACAAAACATATCCTCAGGACAAAGGAACTAGTGAATTAGAAGTAGACAAATATCAAGTCATAGGTATAAATAACAGGTGCCATCTCATGTTTCTGTGGCAAGCATCGTTTTGATTTAATTGCATAGGACTGGATTGGATTCTGAAAGACAGAAGTGAAAGATAATAAAGGTTTGAGGTCTTAAAATCTGTTCATATTACTACAATCATGAGCAGAATAAGATAATCAGGAGGAAAAGCCAACTTTGGATGAAAGCCAATGAGCTTAGAATCTGACATATTAAATATAAGTTCCTGGTAGAAACTGCCAGTAGGAATTCCAAGAGGAAATGTCTATCAGGGCCTTGTTTATGAATATGGTTTATGCCTTAACTTTACTTGCTTCTGGCTTCATTTACTTTTCCCTACCTATTTTCTTTTATTCTAATTTTTTTCATCTATTTTTTTAAAAATAAGAAGACATATATACTTCTGTAAGCCATCTCAAATCTTTTTGGAACAGGGTGGGGTATAATAAATATATATAAAAAAGCACCTTGGGCAGAAGGTTAGGGTGACAGACATGTTAGTCACCATTTGCCCCAACTCTGTGAAGAAGAATTGTCAAATTCATATTTATAATGTGAGGAAACAGGCACTGAGAAGCTAAAGAATCTGTCACTGGTCACAGAGCTAGGAGAGCAGGAACTGCATTCACATTTTTCTGACTCCCAAACCTGGGCTCTTCAATACAACAGTACAAAAGGATTTTCCTCTTGAGATCCTGACCCCCAAAGTCCTAGAGCCAGTGGGAGTTCGACTGCAAGTGTACACCAGACATATTCTGCTATCCTAAGTCTGGTGAGCCTGCATACGTATTGGCAGACTACCTTCATCACACCCTCTCCCCTCTGGGAGTAGTAAGTCAGTGAAGGCTGCCCCTAAATGCTGGCCCTGTGGGCTAAGGCCCAGGCAGCTCCCTTTCTCTGGCATAGTGCCTAGCACATAGTAGACACACAGTTTGAATTGCAGCAATGAAGTGATCATCTTTCTGTCCCTACAAGTCAACTAAGACTTTATTACCAGCTGGGATAGATCTTTCAGAAATCTCTGTACTAGCATTTGCCCAGTTGTGAATATAGAGACAGCCCAGAGGTTCCTGTTCCTGTATTCTTCTCACTTTCCAGACCTGAAGGATTCGGACAATCACTCTTCCTTATCAGTCTAGAGGCTGTTATGCTCCCTTGGACAGTGTGAGGATTGCTGGGAGATAACTCATGAGGAGCCCTTAGCCTGGGGCACATAAACAGTGTTCAACAAATGTTATTTCCTTTAGTTACACTTGCTTAGTCCTATTATGTTTACTTCATTCCCCATCTCCCAACACCAGCAAGCCTTTTGTCCGAGGACAGTGGCTAAAGATGCCAAGAGAAATGATTATACCAAGTATGAGACTGCAGAGAGGAAAGAATACAGATGAGAACAGGGTACTGGGAACACATTTATCTCTAGGGTAGGTTGGAATGTGGAAGACTCTATTTTTCAAACATAACCATAGCAATATTTCTGGTACAATACGCTCTTCCAGAACCTTTATACTGCCCATGAAGAGACGGAGTCTACTCCTCCTCCCTTTGAAGCTGAATGGGACTCTGTGGCTGCCTTGCTGAACAGAATTCAGTGGAGGGGATGAAGCTGCATGACTCTCGAGGCTAGGTCATAAAAGGTGACATGGTTTCCAGCTAGCTCTCTCACTTGTCAGGATGCTCCTCCTTTGAAGCTGCACCATGCTGTGCAGCCCAAATTAGCCTGTGCAGAGGGACCACATGGAAAGGTCCCTGACAAACAGGTAGCGGGAACTACAGTCATGTGTGAACAAGCGCACAGATGATTCCAACCTCCAGCCTTCAAGTCTTCCAACTGAGGCCTAGACACTGTGGAACAAAGATGAGCCATTCTCCCTGTATCCTGGTAGAAGTCCTGACATACAGAATCTGTGAGATTAACAGATTGCTGTTTTATGCCACTAAGTTTTGGGGTAATTTGTTACACAACCATAGTAACTGGAACAAGAATGAAAGCAAAGGAGAATATGTGGTACGGTGAGACGGGAGAACCGTAGGGAGAAGAGTGGGGTTAGAATAATCTATATGTTGCCAAGGAGAAAATAGGACTAGTACTAGTAGGTAGCATTAGGGAGACGGATTACAGCTTGGTATAAGGAGAGGCTTTTAAAGCATTAAAACTGATCAATGACAGAATAGGCTCCCCTGGTAAATAGTAAGTTCCCTGTCAATGAAGATACTCAAATGTAAACTGAAAGAAGTTATTGAAGAGCTACAAATCTGAACAGAAGACTGGATTAAGGTGACTTTAAGGTTCCTTCCAGTCAATGGAACATGACAGCAGATTAGGTCTGGGGTACAAGGAAGACGGATGAGAGAGAGATGACATCTAGAGCCTGATGCCCGAGAGACCAGTGATACCATACATAAAAAGAGAGACTATGAGAGTATTTAAAAAGATTCTTCTTTTCCGTTCCTTTTGCCTCTTGGCCAGATGACTGTTAATGGTCTTTCCCACTTTCTACAGCCTCTCTCATACACTTTCACATGATAACTACCATGATAATGGTTTTTAGCATGTCATTGCCCTGATCAAAGGCTTTTAATGACACCACTGTCACCACCACATTCAGCAGATTGTTTTATATATCACACAGTATTTTTATATTTGTTACCTCATTTGAACATCATAACAGTCTGGTAGGCACTAAAATCACCACTACATACATCTCAAAATCCAGCCAAATTAAGTACTCTGTTCATTCTTCATGTTTTTTTCTGCTTTGATGTCTTTGCGTATGCTATTTTCTTTGTCTATGTTTTTCTCAACTCTAAACGTTCCAACCCTTTTTATCTTTCAAGGCCTAGATTAAATTTTAGTTGCTCTAGAAAACAGCTAATTCCTACAACTAACAGTGATCTCTCCCTCCTCTGAAGTCCATCAATGATGATGTGATAATCCAATACTTATTAAGCATTTACTATGTGCCAGGCAGCATGCTAAGTGCTTTTTGTGTGTTATCTTCTATCCTCTGTATCACTCTCTGCCTTACACCATGGATATTTGTATATACCTCTTCTTTACTAGCTTACAAGGTCCTTGAGGACTTGATCAACATCTTAGTCATTTTTGTTTTCTCCCAAGCCTAGCACAGGGCCTGGCACAGAGCAAGCACTGTATAAATATTTGTCTAATGAATGAATGAATAATTCAGGCAGGCAGAGTTAAAGTTTACCTTTGCTTGAACAAATGGTTTTCAAGCACCCTTAAACACTTGAGAAGCACTCATTTATATCCACATAATTAATGGGCTAAATTACAAATCATTCTTATCTTTTTATGACACAGGTTTCCAGAGACCTTGGCTAGAACTCATTTTGTTAGTGTAGTTTACAGATGCGAAAATAAAAACCACAAATACACATAGTAACAAATTTCTTTTTGTGTAAAAATATTCTAGCATTCAGAATAGTGTTTTCCAACCAATCAGAATTAACTAAGTTTTACAAGCTCCTCTTTTTCTTCCCTGCAGTCATAAGGACTGTAAACTCTTTCACTTTGGATCCACTACTTCTTGGCCCTCTTGCTATAGTACTTTGCATAGTTATGAATCTAGAAATGATTGCTGATTAAGTGAAAGGTTTTGTGTTGGTTACAATTTATAATCACTCATTACTGTTCTGATCCTATTAGTTTGGCTAAGGAGCCAGCACCTTAAGGGGGACTCAGTGAGCCTCAGTCAATTATGGCAGTTGAGTCACTGCCCTGAGATTTGAAAACTATCCTTTTTTCCTTATTTCTTGCAGGCCCAAGAATGGAAAACTGGTAACAGTTAAGGCCAAACAGTCATTTCTGAAAGTCCTATTACAGATTGTTGAATTTTGTTGAAGTGATTAAGAATTATAGCTTGTGAACAATTCACGTATTAAAATTGTAGCGTAATCCTAATATAAAAATCAATCTTTTCACCAGAAGATCACAATTTCGATTTTTACTTAAAGAAATGCAAGTTTACTGTTCAAAACCAAGCCTGGTACAAAAATAATCGGTCAGTACTTTTCTCCCCCATGCTGAAGCGGAGATTAACAGTGTAAATACTGACACCCAAATTGTCTTTCAGAAAACCTAGGTAAAAATTAGAAGATTAAGGGCACAACAGGAGGGCAGTGCAAAGGCAGACCTGCTATAATCACCATCACAAAGGCCGGCCACTGGCAGACTGCAAAGTGTTTACTCAAAGCCCCGCGCTATCAATTAGTGTACATAATTATCTCAGGGCCTGCCAGTTCACGAGAGGCAGTTTTTGAAGGTCTCTCTGGCCCCCCTTTGTCTTTTACTCCCGTTGGTCACAGAAGGGCTTTGAGGACAAGCCTTCCTCGGCGCTCAGGCTCTGGCTGGCTTCCCTTGGCAGCCCCAACAGGAATTACGTGAATTCCTCCAGTATAACAACAACCAAGCCACCTTTCTCCCCACACACGGCTTTGACCTTGTGCTGAGACTATTTAACACATGCAACAAAGTGCTTTCAACAGGTCATTGTAGTTTATAGTTTAAAAATATAATTTCCACGAAGAAACAGGAAGTATTGTAGCACAAAATGGGCTGTCAATATTAGAGGTAAACAAATCAGAAGATGTAGGAAAAACTCCCTGTATTCCTGTAGCTTGGCAGTATTCAGGAAATGCTGGAAGACTGAAGGATGAGAGGAAGAACAGCAGACAGGGGTCATTCTTCTTGTCTCTCAGAGAAGCAGCTTACACTGATACTGCTAAGAATTTCCTAGGTAAATTAAGCCAGGAAACCACCCGAACCTGCTTTTGTAGCAAGGCCTACCAACAGAAATTTGCAGAGTAACTGAGGTTGGAGAAGGAAATTATATTGGGGAAAAAATAGATGAAGAATTCTTAAAAACCACTAAGGGTTAATCATTGATTTATTTAAAATCCAGTTGTATATGTACATAGAAATAGTTATACTTCATTTTATGAGTGTGTGTATATACGTATAGAATAAGGTTTTATATATAAACTTCATACATACATACACACACACTTTGGTCTGCCTGGATAATCCTTAGGCATGTCTAGGATCATGGAAAACCACGTATATCCCCTAATTTGGAGACTATACCATCTGCCACTCAAAAATTTCAAGTCAGAAACTTGGGAGTCATTGCAGACTCCTCACTTCCTTTTACATCCCATACTATCAGCTCTATGCCGTTTCCCTTACATTTATTCTGCATCCTCAATGTATCTGCTCCTCTCTATTTCTACTGTCTCCACAGGCCCTCAACATTTCAAGAGCCTTTTTACTATTCCTTCTGCCTCTAGGCTCATGCCATTCCAGTCATTTCTATACTTTTCAGGAGTGATCATCGTATAACAGAAATTTGAACATGTATGGAGCTCACTGAATACCTCGTCTCCTGCCACTCTTCACAGTCACCCTATTGTAAACTACATCAAACTGAACATGAGACAATGTCTTATATATCCATAACTCTTGGTTTGGGTTGCCCCCAAAGCAGTCCCTGAAACAAAGATATGGGTGTTAGTAGTTTATTTGTGAGGAAGTAGAGAAGGAAAAGAGGGTAGGGAGAAAAGTCAATCAAGTATGTGTTAATGAACAGGTTACCACTGGGTCCCTTTGAGAAACTGTACAGAACATACCTCAGGATTGTCCCACTGAGGGTTAGTGGAGCTGGGATATTACCCACCAATTTATTGTGGGAGAGTCACTCTTGGGGGTGTTAACTCCCTGGCACTTCTAGCAAACAGCTACTTGTTCAGTGAATATCCTCAGGCAGAGAAGTACAGGAAGCCACTTGTAGGTGACCTCCTGATAGGCCACAGGCACCAATAACATCTACTATATCATGCAGTGCCCATATTATGCCCTTTCTCCCAAATGAATTCTTTACTCCACTTGTCTTCCTGGATCCTTTAAGATTTAGGCTATCGAAGCCCTTCTTGACCTCCTTTGGAAGTGCTTTACTTCCTTCTCTGTGCACATTCTCTTCTGTTGCAGCTATTATGTTGTAGCTATTAATTTGCAAGTCTGACTCCACACCAGACTCTGGGCTCCCTGAAGGCAGTAACCTTAGTACTTAGCTTGGTGTCTGGCCCAAGGCAGATGTTCAGTCAATGTATACTAGACAAGGACATGACTGTGTGTGTTAAAGAGAAGAGGCTCCTGTTTTCCACATATGTAATTGAGAAAATTTTCAAAGAAACAAAACGTATGCTCCCATATTTTGAATAATATAAAGTCAAGTGTGTAGGAGGGAACACCAAGGGAGGAATCTTGGGTCCTAATTCAAGTTAGTTTGGCTCAGTTGCTTTCCCTATAAAAATGAGTGGCTATTAATGACCTTTAAACTTCTTTCAAGTTCCACAGATTTCAAGTGACTGAATCCATGTGTAAGTGAAAGCTGAAGACCACAAACTATACAACAACCACATATGGAAATGTTTATGTGTGTGATATTCATCTGGATTCAAGGAAAGGGTATAGGTGACAAAGACTTGAGACGCTGGCAGGTTTATAATGGTGTGTATACAAAAGAGTGAGTGTTGGAAGGGTCTCCTGGGTGACAGGATACCTCCCAGGGAGTGGCCTGGCTACTGCACAGGAGCTAGCTGGGCAGCATGGCAGCCTCCAAGCTGGCAGGTGCCAATGCCCTGGATGGCACCCTGTTACTGCTGCCAGCCTCTGGGCAGTGTGGGACCACCCGAACTTACTTAGGTCACAGACCTACAAACAGCCACTTCCTGAGTTCTCATCAAATCCCTGGAAGGTAGGCTCTGGCTACATTTCTAGAGGGAACAGACTAAGAGGAACACTGACGACAGGCCGTGCTTGGCTTCCTTGACACTCAGACAGTCTTAATCTTCCTAGAAATGTGACTCGAGGTAGAGGGATTAGGCAAGAATAAGGAAGAATAGGTGGGTGTCGGGATCCTACGCATAACAGACTAACAAATGTTGAGGAAGTTCATTTCAGAAAACGAATTCTCTTTTAAAATATTCTGAATACAGACATTAGCGTCGTGTGTACATTGAATATGGCTGGATAAGATTTCTTTAAGTAGCTAGACTTTATTAGTTTCAAATCATTAGTTTTCTTCTTGATAAATCCCTGATATATATATATATATATATATATAATTTGTATGCAGTGCTGTTTAGAATTTAAGTATAAGAAAATTGTTTTACTGAACATCCTCAATATGCCTGAGGGATGTGTCATATTTCTATCAGAAACACTAAGTCACTATTGCAAATGATTTTTACTTGGTAGGAGGGGAGAGAAAAGAACACGAGGCGGTTTACTCTGTCTCTCTTAGAGAATTATTGTTTTTGAGGACAGTCCACAGGGTGGGGTGAGGGGGTTTAAAGGGCCAACCAGGCCAGTAGTAGTCCCTGGCACACTGGCTAAAATGATGCCCATGGGTCATGTGTGACGTCAGGGGGCTACTGTTTTTGGATGGTTCCTTTCTCTTATTCATGGAGATACCTTGGAAGGACAAAGGGGAAAATAAAGAACCTAGGAGGCTATAATTGAAAGCATGTGATGGTCAGGGCACTGTGAAGCTGTGCCGTGTTGCGCTGAGGGCCTGACGAGATTTGGTCTAGGCTTTGTCACTGACTTGCTGACTCAAGGAGAATCACTTGATTCCTCTGGATCTCAGTGGAAGAGGGACTGGATGACTTCTAAGGTCTCTTGTAGAGATTATAGTTAAGTTTATGACACCAACAAGAAAAATAGGCTCTGACAGGAGCATGTAGCCAGGGAAAATGAGAAATATTAGACAAGCCTCAATATGGGAAACCAATAAGGACAGAGGTAGCACAAAGAGGAAAACAGCTCAAGATGACCATGTACATCCCTATGAAATGACTCCAAAATGAGCAAAATCCAAGAGATGTTTCAAAAGTTGACTCCAGACTGACATCAAGTAAAGGCCTTACCTTCCGGTGACCGCAAAGCACAGCGTGCACATTCCGTGTAAGAGCCCTGCAGCATGCTGCAGAAATGTGGCCATTTTGGGATTCTCATCCACTGGGCCTTGCACCGAGAGGAAGCAGCCACAAAGCTTGTCGATCAGACCAATGTTCACCACGTAGCTAGATGTGGGGAGAAATGTGTGTTATCAATCTGCATAGTCTGGCAACATCTTCACCTTCAAAGATAAATCTTAACAAACACAGGCTTAGACCCTTCAAACAAGCAAACACAACACACACAGGTTTGGGTACAGCATCTTAAATAACAATTTCCTTAGATTTAGTCCTGAATAATCAGCTACTTCTGTAAATGGTTCTCTTTTCTCTTTTGGTTATTCTGATGCTATTTTTTCAGGAAAGTGATCATCTGATCATTCTCACCCGTCTAGAGAGTCTGACAATAATTGAAATGATTTATAATGATCTCTATCCTCTTGAAAAGCAGTACTTCTCAAAGTACTAGGAAGCTAAATTCACCAGAATTCAGAAAATAAGATAATGCTACCCAGACACTCCTGTTACAACCTAAACTTCTAATGCCACTTTGGATTCTCTACTTTTTTTAAAACCCTATCACCATCAAGAGTATAACAAACAGTGAGAATCTAATTGCCCTCTGTTATGAAAAGTAGCAGTCCTGAGAGTTGACAGGAACATTTATGAAGTCACTTTCATCTTTTCAGTCTATTCAACAGTTTTCCAGAGCTGTTTATTAACCTGGACCAACAACAGTAGCTCTTTTATTAGTCCACAAAGCAGAAATAATTGAACATATTTGAAGACTATAAATGATCTTGTGGATAAATCAGCCTTAGCTTAGAGATTTTATACCAATTCAGTGCTACTGCATTTACATGTATGAAAAGCGCAGGACTCTGAATATAGCAGTTCTGAAAATCAACACATACAAACTTTCAGCAATATGTGCAAAGGAATTGATGCTTCTGCTTGTAAGTGCACTAAAATCCCTATCTGTTCATTTACTAATACAGTTTTTTGTAAAAGGAAGGAGAATCTGATGAATAATTCATGTTTGGAGCCTCTTCTAAGCCTACTATTTAAAAGGTATAAAATAATGTTCCCTTTCTCCTTTTACATTAGGAAATGCATTTATCTGGTTACTGAGCATCTCCTACAGCAGGGGGTCCCAACCCCCAGGCCACGGACCGGTACTGGTTCCGATCCGTTGCCTGTTAGGAACCAGGCCGCGCAGCAGGAGGTGAACGGCTGGTGAGCCAGCGAAGCTTCATCTTTATTTACAGCTGCTCCTCATAGCTCGCATTACTGCCTGAGCTCCACCTCCTGTCAGATCAGCAGCGACATTACATTCTCATAGGAGTGCGAACCCTACTGTGAACTGCGCATGCGAGGGATCTAGGGTGCGCACTCCTTATGAGAATCTAACGCTTGATGATCTGGAGCTGAAGCAGTACTAGATGCTAGTGCTGGGGAGTGGTTGCAAATACAGATTATCATTAGCAGAGAGGTTTGACTGCACAGAGACTATAATAAATTAATTGCCTGCAGACTCATATCAAAACCCTATCAGTGAGTGGCAAATGAAAACAAGCTCAGGGCTCCCACTGATTCTGCATTATGGTGAGTTGTATAATTATTTCATTATATATTACAATGTAATAATAATAAAAATAAAATGCACAATAAATGTAATGTGCTTGAATCATCCCCAAACCGCCCCCTCCCAAGTCCGTGGAAAAACTGTCTTCCATAAAACCGGTCCCTGGTGCCAAAAGGTTGGGGACCACTATCCTACAGTTTGAAAATTGGGAAGTATGAAATGATGACCACTAACCCTATTATCTTATAATGAAGGGAAAATGACATATTGACATACTGAACCCTAACCCTGCAAGTTACTGGATGACCTTGGGCAAATTACCTTGCCCTTCTTAGTCTGTTTCCTTTTTATTTATTTATTTATTTATTTATGGCTGTGTTGGGTCTTTGTTTCTGTGCGTGGGCATTCTCTAGTTGCGGCAGGCGGGGGCCACTCCTCATCGCGGTGCGTGGGCCTCTCACTATCACGGCGTCTCTTGTTGCGGAGCACAGGCTCCAGACGCGCAGGCTCAGTCATTGTGGCTCACGGGCCCAGTTGCTCCGCGGCATGTGGGATTTTCCCAGACCAGGGCTTGAACCCGTGTCCCCTGCATTGGCAGGCAGACTCTCAACCACTGCGCCACCAGGGAAGCCCCCAGTCTGTTTCCTTTTTAATGTAATAGAATGTTAGTATAAGGTTCTTGTAATAAGTGACTGATAAGCTAGTACATGCAAAGAAGTTGATACATTTTATTATTAGTTTTATTGTTACTAGTAGTAATAATAGCAGTATTTTAAAAATAGATGCATGCAAACTTACTAATCATAAATACAATGAAAATGAAGACAACACAAAATACCATTTCACAAATATGAGACTGACAAAAATCAGTGAGTTAATATAAAACACTGATAAGGATATGAGGAAATGGATTCCTAGCCTTTACTGATGGAAAGTGAAATCTGTAAAATCACTTTGGAGAACAATTTGGTGTTACTTGGTAAAGTTGGACATGCATTTATCATAACATTCATAAATTCCTACTGTAGGCATATAAACTTGAGAAACTCCCATATAGGTGCAAAAGAAGGTTTCTACAAGGATATTCATTGTATCATTGCTTGAAATAGTGAAAAAATAGAAACTATTGCCCTCAAATAGAAAATGGACAAACTGGGAATTTATTCATTTAATAGAATCTGTAGAGCAGTTAAAATGAATTTATCAGATTTATATGCATCAACATAAGTAGATCTCAACCCCATGTTATGTGAACATAGAAATTGACAAAATAGTATGACAGCATTTATGTAAATTTTAAATACACACAAAAAATAGAAAGCAGGATATATTGTTTATGGATATTATATATAAATATATACATATAAATTTTATATACACAAATATATTTTTATATATTTGTATATATTTACATATATACATATATATTACACACACATATATGAAAATTTTATAAAAATGCATAGGAACCACATACACACACTAACATAGTGATTTACATCTTGAGCGAGAGTAAGGGGAAAGGGATGGAGATGGGGAGTTAGCTGTATCTACAACATTTGGTTTCTTACCAATAAGAAAAAAGATCTAAGACAATATGGAAAAATGTTATTGGTTACTGAAAAATGTTGTCAAGTTGGTACATAGGTATTGATAATTTTGTTAGGTGTATGTTGATATACTTCATCATAAAATAATAGAAAACTTAAATATTTTAAAAGGCAATAATGACAAACAGAAAAAGCATTTGAAACCTGTAAGATGAAGGGTTAATGTATTTTTCCCCCATGTTTATTGAGATATAGTTGATATATACATCATGTAAGTTTAAGGTGTACAGTGTGATGATCTGACATATGTATATACTGTAAAATGTTACTGTTTTCCAGTTTCACAACATTGTGATTGGAAAAGATACTTGATATAATTTCTGTGTTCTTGAATTGTTGAGACTTGTTTTGTGCCGTAACATAGGATTCATCCTAGAAATTGTTCCATGCGTATTTGAGAACAATATGTATTCTGCTGCTGTTGGATGGAGTGTTCTATATATGTCTGTTAGGTCCTTTTGGCCTATAGTGTTGTTTAAATCTGCTGTTTCCTTATTGATTCTCGGTCTGGAAGATCTATCTATTGTTGGGAGTGGAGTATTAAAGTCCCCACATATTATGGTATTGTTTTGTTCTCCTTTTAGTTCTGTTAGTATCAGTTTTATATATTTAGGTGCTCTGATGTTGGGTGCATAAATATTTACCACACCACTGTCATATCCTTGGTGGATTGACCTCTCTATCATATAATGACCTTCTTTGTCTCTTTTAACCATTTTTAGCTTAAAATCTATTTTGTCTGATATAAATATAGCTAGCCCTGCTTTCTTTTGCTTACCATTTCCTTGAAATATCTATTTCCACCCCTTCGCTCTCAGTCTATGTGTGTCTTTAAAGCTAAAATGAGTCTCTTATAGGCATCATATTGTTGGATATTGTTTTTTTATCCCTTCAGCCACTCTATGTCTTTTGATTGGAGAATTTAATCCATTTACACTTAACGTATTGATAATTACTGATTGGTAAGGACTTACTATTGTCATTTCATGAATTATTTTCTGTTTTTTAGATCCTTTGATCCTTGCTTCCTCTCTTGCTGTCCTCTTTTGTGATTTGATGACTTCTTGCGGCAGTATGCTTTGACTTCTTTACACTATATGTATCTACTACAGGTTTGTAGAAGCTTAAATAAAACATATATATTACATCCTATTTTAAGTTGATAACAAGTTTGATAGCATACAGAAACTTTATACAGTTGTCCCTCAGTATTTGTGGGGAATTGATTCCAGGACCCGCTATAGATACCAAAATCCGCAGATGCTATAGATACCAAAATCCTCAGATGCTCAAGTCCCATCATTGGCCCTCCATACCCTCAGTTCTGCATCTACAGATTCAACCAACCACAGATTGTGTAGCACTGTAGTATTTATTGAAAAAAACCTGCATGTAAGTGGACCTGCACATTTTAAACCTGTGTTGTTCAAGAGTCAACTGTACTTTTATTTCTCCCTCCTCATATTTATTTTAGGTTATTCATGTTATAATTTACATATTTTTATAGTGTTCATTCAATAACAAATTACTGTGGTTATGTTTATATTATGTTTGATTTTTAACTTTCAAACTAGACTTGTAAGTGAATTATGCACCACCATTACAATACCAGAGGATTGAATTTTGACTATATGTTTACCATTACCAGTGAGTATTACACATCCATACGTTTTTTTTTCGTCTTTTTAAAAATTTATTTATTTTATTTTTGGCTGCATTGGGTCTTCGTTGCTGCATGTGGGCTTCCTCTAGTTGCGGCGAGCGGGGGCTACTCTTCGTTGCAGTGCACAGGCTTCTCATCGCAGTGGCTTCTCTTGTTGTGGAGCACGGGCTCTAGGCACGTGGGCTTCAGTAGTTGTAGCATGTGGGCTCAGTAGTTGTGGCTCGCAGGCTCTAGAGCGCAGGCTCAGTAGTTGTGGCGCATGGGCTTAGTTGCTCCACGGCATGTGGGATCTTCCTGGACCAGGCCTCGAACCCGTGTTCCCTGCACTGGCAGGCGGATTCTTAACCACTGCGCCACCAGGGAAGCCCATCCATATGTTTTTATGTTATTACTTATCATCCTTTTCTTTTAAAAAATAAAAAATTATTTATTTATTTGGCTGTGCCAGGTCTGAGTTGCGGCACGCGGGATCTTCATTGCCACGTGCGGGATCTTCGCTGCGGCACGTGGGATCTTTAGTTGCAGCATGCGGGATCTTTAGTTGCGGCATGCAGGATCTAGTTCCCTGACCAGGCATTGAATCCGGGCCCCCTGCATTGGGAGTACAGAGTCTTAACCACTGGACCACCAGGGAAGTCCCTATCATCCTTTTCTTTAAACTTGAAGAATGTCCTTTAGTATTTCTTATAAGGCAGGTCTAGTGGTGATGAACTTCTTCAGCTTTAGTTTGTTTGGCAAAGTCTTTATTTTTCCTTCATTCCTGAAGGACAGTATTGTTGGGTACAGCATTCTTGGTTGACAGTTTTTTCCTTCAATATTCTGAAAGGCTGTGCCACAGGCTGGGCTTCTTGATCAGGTTGGCTGCTCGCTGTGCTCTGATGTTGAGCAAGGTCGCTGGCTGGCTTCTCTGGTTGGGAGGGCCTCCATTTATATCCCATAGTTGGGTGGGTAAAGAAACTGTCTCTGTGGTTGGGAAGAGTCTTTGTCTGGGCTCCACTGTGGGGTGGGGATGCAGGCTATGCTCTGTAGTTGAGTGGGACAATAGCTGGGCTCTAAGACTGCCCAGGGTTACTGTTCAGTCTTCCTGGTTATGTGGGGTCAGTGGCTAAGCTCAACAGTTGGGTAGTTCTGCTGGCTTGGTTCCCTGCCTAAGAAGGGCTGTAGTTTGGGTTTTGCAGCTGCCTGGGTTCCCCAGCTGGCCTTCCTGGATGGTCAGAATGAAGGCGATGCTGAGCAAGAGGGCAAGGATGATAATTTGCTTTCCTGCCCAGGTTGTGTGGTAAAACAAGCTCTACAGCCAGTACAGTCTGGGGACTGGGGAACCTAATCAGCAGAACTGCCAACTGAGCTCCGTGGCCAGATGGGGCTACAGGCTCAGTTCCACAGATGGGCAGAGCTGCTGCCTGGGATCTCCGCTTGGGCACCACCACTGCAAACAGCAATACAGTCCACCAAGATCTGAGTGCTGACTGCTGTCAGCCCCTCCACACCTTTTTACTTGATCACCAGTGGTCAAGCTCTGCAGATCCCCCCAGCGATCCTGGTGAGGTGAGACCCAAGTGGAAGTGTCCCACAATGCTGGGAGAGCTGGATGTCCATTTGGGCTCCTTCTTCCCCCTGGAGAAACCACAGGCTTGTGGGGGGATGGGGGCTCATGCAGTGTTGTGCTGGCCTGTGGGAGGGCTGTTGTGGTCAGAGTGCAGCTGCTCCTCTTACCCTTCTAATGTGGTACTTCTTGATCTCTGAGGTCCGGGGGGAGATGCTTCAGTCTCATCTACCTCCTACATTCTGAGTTTTCACAATGGTTTCTTGTCTATGGATAGTTACTATCTGGCTTTCTTGTGAGGCCATCTGTTTGATGACACAATCTGATCAAAAGTAATGAACTAAGACCTTGTAGACACAGAATTATCACAGGGAATCAACACTGATCCTGACAAATAGGAGCATCATCTACAGCACTGGAGTCCACTTCATAGTACAAGATGGTTGGCTGTCCTTTAGCACATTCCATCCATATCTCAGCAAAGTTCTGGAAGCCAAAAAAATCCAAGATCAAGGTGCCAGCAGGGTTGGATTCTTCTGAAGCCTCTCTGTTTGGCTTCCAGATGGCTGCCCTCTTGCTATCTTTCATATGGTTGCCCCTCTATGCATGTGTCTAATGATTTTAATACATGAAGAGCTTTTACAATTAAAAAAGTCAATACCTCCAATAGAAAACTGGGCAAAGTACATGAACAGGCTACTCACAAAATAATTAAAATGGCCAGTGAACATTAAAAAATGTTCAATATCACTACTAATATAAAAAATGAAATATTTTCGCCTCTCAGTTTGGCTAAGACTCAAAAGAATGATGATATCCGACAGTGTCTAGGCTGAGGGTACAAGGACGTACTCATATGTAATATTTATGTAGGACAATTTGGCAATATGGATCAAAATTCTTAATGCATATTCTTTGACCCCCAAATTATACTTCTCAATGTTTAATAGAAGACAGTAATCAACTGTAGGGAAAGATGTTCTTTACAGTATAATCTGTAAGAGTAAAATACTAGAATAAACCTATGTTAAGTAATAATAGGTTACCTGAAGCAAATCATGGCTACATAATTAAATACTTGGAAAGCCAGTAAAAATTCATTTGCAAGTTTCTGTTGATTTGGAAAAAAGCACTTAAAAAAAAGTATGACCAAACAATGTGTACATATTACAATTTTTTTCATAAAATAACCACATATATATGTACCAAAACCAAAACAAAACCAATGATTATCTTTGGGTGGTGGGATTAAAGATAATTTTTGTGTATTCAACAAAATCCATTGTGCTCTTCTGTGTTTTTCAAATCGTTTTTCTCACTGAGCACATATTAATTTTATAATTAGGAAACAAGTTATTTTAAAAAGGGGAGGGCTTCCCTGGTGGCGCAGTGGTTGAGAGTCTGCCTGCCAATGCAGGGGACACGGGTTCGAGCCCTGGTCTGGGAAGATCCCACGTGCTGCGGAGCAGCTGCACCCGTAAGCCACAAGTACTGAGCCTGCGCGTCTGGAGCCTGTGCTCCGCAAGGAGAGGCCGCGATAGTGAGACACCCGCGCACCGCGATGAAGAGTGGTCCCCGCTTGCCACAACTAGAGAAAGCCCTCGCACAGAAACGAAGACCCAACACAGCCATAAGTAAATAAAAAAACAAATACTTAAAAAAAAAAGTAAAAGTCTATTAAAAAAAAAAAGGGGGGAATGGGGAGAGAGGCAGAGGCAAGCTATCTGCTATTGCAAGAGAGACTGCACTCTTAAAGAAGTAGCAATGGAGCAAAGGTAATAAATCTGAGATATTTACAAGGTAGAATCAATAGGTACTAAAGACTTAATTGGATATTGGTTTAGTAAAGGACTGTGAAGAGTCTTTGACAATGCTCAGAATGCTGGGTTAAGTAACTGAATGGGATACTGGTGCTACAGATAAGGACAGAAGACACAGGAAAAGTATCTCCTTTGGGTAGAAAGATAAGGTGTTCAGTTTTGAACTTGTGGAGACTGAGGTGCCTGTAGTACATCCTAGCAGCTAGGAAAGTGCTTGGCTAAAGTACAGTTTTATAACTTCTCCTTGAATAGATGCCTTATGTTTACTAATTTTTGATTCCAAAAGGCTGGTATCAGTGACTTGGACTCACCTATTTGCCTCTTGGTTGCAAAGTTTGATTTCCCTGTTTTGAGAGACAGATATAAATTTCTAATTGAACATGATGAAAAGAATTGTGCTTCAGCAAAAGACCATGAATAGCCAAAGGAATCCTGTGAAAGAACAACAAAGCTGGAGGTATCACATTTCCTGATTTCAATCTATATTACAAAGCTATAGCAATCCAAATAGTATGGTACTGGCATAGAAAGAGACATGTAGACCAATGGAACAGAATTGAGAGCCCAGAAATAAACCCATGCATATCTGGTCTATGAATATTTGACAAAGGAGCCAAGAATCTCACTGGGGAAAGGATACTCTTTTCAATAAATGGTGCTGGGAAAATCAGATAACTACATGCAGAAGAATGAATGAAACTGGACCCCTATCTTACACCATTCCCAAAAAAAGAACTCAAAATGGATGTAAGATTTAAATGTAAGACCGGAAACCATGAAACTCCTACAAGAAAGCATAGAGGAAAAAACTTGACATTGGTCTTGGCAATATTTTGTTGGATATGACACCAAAAGCACAAGCAACTGAAGCAAAATAAACAAGTGGGACTACTTCAAACTTAAAAACTTCTGCACAGCAAAAGAAACAATCAAAAAAATGAAAAGGCAACCTGCAGAACAGGAGAAAATATTTGCAAACCATATACTGGATAAGGGGTTAATATTTGAAAAAATAAGGAACTCCTACAATTCAATGGTAAAAACACAAATAATCCAATTAAAAAATGGGCAAAGGACCTGAATAGACAGTTTTCCAATGAACACATACAAATGACCAATAGGTACAGGAAAAGATGTTCAACATCACTAATCATCAGGGATATGCAAATCAAAACCACAATGAGATACCACCTCACACCCGTTAGAATGGCTATTATCAAAAACAAAAACGAAAACACAAAACAAAAACAATCCCAAAACCAAGAGATAATATTGGCAAGGATGTGGAGAGAAAAGTGAACCTTTGTACACTGTTGGTGGGAAAGTATATTTGTAAAGCCACTATGAAAAACAGTATGGAGGTTCTTCAAAAGATTAAAAACAGAACCACCATATGATCTATCAATTCCACTTCTGGGTATATATCTGAAGGAAGTGAATCACTATCTTGAAGAGATACTTGCATTCCCATGTTCACTGCAGCATTATCCAGAATAGCCAAGACATGGAAACAAAGTGTCCATCAACAGATGAATGGATAAAGAAAAGTGGTAAATACACATACACACACACACACACACACATATATACACACACAATGAAATATTATTCAGCCATAAAAAATAAGGAAATCCTGCAATTTGTGACAATATGGGTGGCCATATAAGGCATTATGCTAAGTGAAATAAGTCAGACAGTAAAGGATAAATCCTGTATGTTCTCACTTACATGTGGAAACTAAAAGAGCTGAACTCACAGAAACAGAGAGTAGAATGGTGGTTGCCAGAGGCTGGGGTGGGGGGTCGGGGAAATGGGGAGATGTTGGTCAAAGGGTACAAACTTCCATTTATAAGATGAATAAGTTCTGGGGATGTAACGTACAACATGGTGACTAAAAATAACAATACTGTATTACATACTTGAAAGTTGCTAAGAGAGTAGCTCTTAAACGTTTCAACACACACACACACACACACACACACACACACACACGGTAATTATGTAAGCTGATGGGAGGTGTTAATGAACGTTACTGTGGCAATCATTTTGCAATATATATGTGCATCAAATCACCACGTTGTACAACTTAAACTTACACAATGTTATATGTCACCCATATCTCAGTAAAGCTGGGAAGAAACAGAATTGCAGAGCTTCAGGACTGATGCATTTCCTGAGCAAATTTCAAACCAGTGTTTTTTCAAATTGCAATCTGCTTCTACCCTACACACAATACTGCTTTCCTAGAACTATGCTAAACACTTGACACTGACAATATTTGCATCTTATAGAAAAAAAAAATTCTGATGTTTGATAGCCGAAAGATATTATTTGGGTATTCTGTTAAAGGTTTTTTTTTTTAGTTTTTTTATCCCAGGACCTTGTGAAGTGTCTGGCACAAAGTGAGTACAAGTGATCATATTTTGAGGTGATAAATATTTGAGGATCCCTTAGATCTAGAAACTTGACTAAACCATGTAAAATAATGAGAATAAACACTGTTATTACCTCATCTTGGTTAGACACCCTCTTGCCTCTTCTGTGCCAGATAAGGAGAGAACAGGGACATATGTCAGGATGATGTGCCCTGTTCCAGCTCTACCTTAGGGATACAGGTCAGAGAATAGTGCCAAAGACTGTGTTGGAATGCTTTCCTCACAACTTTACAATGCTAGAGATATAAACTGACAAAAAATGCACAGGCTGTAGCAGGGAGTGGTGGGAGATTTCCTGTCACTTCATATTTGAGAAGGTGAGAAAGAAAGCATGAAAGTAGTTAAACATGTTCTGTTTGCTTCATTAAGAAGATCTGAGATAAGGTTTGTGGTTCTACATATAGGGATCATCAAGCAAGCCTACAATGCATTATCTACAAGAAAACAATATTTACCAAAAGTGGTTCAAGTCAGATAAAGAGTGGAATGGTTTTGTACTGAAGTAATATAATTGTCAATCACCCTTTTTAAGTTACATGAGTTACTTGGTTTGGCAGATTACCACTGTTACTTTTATTCCCCAATAACCTTCTTCTTTTTACAAAGGATCTGGTAACTACAATAATATATGTAAAAATGTAGGTACTTTCTCCCGGAAGGCCCACCAGAATTGCACTGAAGCACCTGGCTGGACCTTCTGCCTCTTCACAGCTGAGGCATGTGGCTAAGCTGTCTGGATGACAAGAACGCAGGGTTGCTGCATCACAGGGTAGCCCAAGGGAGAACGCTGGGGCTGAATGGCATTCATCAGCAAAGAGGGCCGGCTTCTACAATGACCAAGAGGACATGGGGAAATTGAATGGGATCAAGCAACTGAGAGAAAGGCCAGGGAGGGTCAAAGTCAAGTGCTGTATGATAAATGGTTGTGGACCCAAAGGGCCTAGTACTCTCTAGCAATAAATATGCTTGGGGAAAGAGGGCAGGCAGATGGAAGGGACAAGTTAACAAAGTAATCAAGGGTAAGAAAGATACTGAATGAAACAACTGTTTTCAAGAAAGCACTGCAAGAGACCAGTGTAAAATTTATGAACTGTGAAAGAAGCAAATGCAGAAGAGGGCATTCTCTTTCTCCTATGAACCTACTATAAGCTTCAGAGAGTAACAAATTGCATGGGTTTTGGAAGTCAGAGATCAGTGCAGATCACAGAGGAGTTTCTGATAGGTGGGACAGGTAATTGATTAACACCAGATGGAACCCTGTTGGGAAATTAAATGTCCTACCTGATTCCAGATTCATGAGGGGGAAAGAATTCAGATGTCAAAGTAGGAATAAATTTCCCAGGAGAGAAGGTGACCTTGGAAGGAAGCAGGGTTGACCTTGAACAGGTGTTAGGAATTGCCACATTTGTGTAGTGGAAAACATACAGCTGTTGGGAGTACAGCTAGACCTGAGTTCCAGTCTCAACTCTCCTACTTAACTTTTAAACTTATTCAGTACATAACCTTGGGCAAAGCACTTAACCTCACTAAGCAATTTCCTTACCTACAAAGTCTGTATTAGAAATCCTACACTTATAGGCCTGTAAAGCCTCTACTACAGTACCTTACACATAATGGGTGCTCCATAAATGATAGCTATTATTACTGTTTTAAATCTGAACCAAATTTATAACCAGAGATGACTTGAGATAGGGAAATTCTTAGAAATTCTTTGAGTTGGAAAGAGTTGACAGCAGAAAAAGTTATAAAAAGCTTGGACACTACCTATTCTAATATCAAATATCTAAATATCAAGAAAGACAGATGAGCTCTAACTGTAATGCTTTTCATTAGTAGGATTTTCCTTCTCTCTACAAAATGTGGTATATTTTGTATTAGGAATTTGTGGACGGTGTGAGAAAGATTGCCATCACATGGGCCCTGAGACTTAAATTTATTTTAATATATATTTTTAACAAAAAAGACAGTTTTAAGAAATCTAGAAATTTACCTGATGAGGTCCTGAACTCGACTGTTAAAAGCATCACCTTGTGAGGGTTTGCTTTTCATTTCCTGTGTTGATATTTTTGGTGTAATTGGCTGGCTGTTTCCATCTGGTCGATTGGCAATCAGGCAGCCAAAAACCACAGCACTGACTTTGAGAAGTCCAGTTGTCAAGCCTTCGAAAACTTGCTTATTTGTATTTCTTCCCAAAATAGCATTATTTTCATCTGGAACATAAACCTAGATGGAAAAAAATACAGTAATTGTGTTTCAATAAAACCACCAAAAATGAACAGAGATGATATGGAAAATTTCTGGAATCATAAATAATTTTGAAATTCTAGAGGTGCCATCTGAATGTTTGAGTATTGGTTCTAAGGTCAGATTGTCGAGTTCAAATCTCAGCTTTGCGCCCGCTAGCTGGGTGACCTTGGGTAGGTTGCTACTTCCAAGCTTCAATTTTGTCATTTATAAAACAGGGATAATGACATTACCTATAACATAGGGTTCTTGTGAGGATTAAATGAGCTAATAACATAAAATGCTTAGCTCGTGCCTAGGCGCATAATAAGCACTCAATAAATATTAGTTATTCAATTGAATAAAGTATATTAAAAATTTGTATAAACTCAGAAAACAAACCAGTTGGTAAACTGATAGCACTGTTTCTTGTTAAAGTGAATTTAAAAAATATCTAACCTAAATTCCTCTCTTAGGAAAAAATTTGCATTTCTTATTACAAAATGGTAAAATAGTTTTTTGCCTAATACATAGGGTCATATTGAGCTCTATTTATTTATGGTTTACAGGAAGTAATATGCCTGTTAAAAGCTGGACAAGGAGTCAGAACCTGGGCTTGGGTTCTGGCCTTGCAGCTATATGATCTTAGACATGTTCCTTAACCTTTCTGTGTCTCAGTTTCCTCAACTGTTAAATGAGGATAATCTTAGTATCTAATGAATCAACATACGTAAATTCTTAGAACAATGTTTGGCACATAGGTAAGTCCCACAGAAGTGTCATCTGCTACCGTAACTGCTACTCTTACTGTGATTCCTACTATTACCAGGAGTAAATACTACTGCGTGTGAACATCAGCTCTCGCAGAGAAGGATGACTAGAAGTACAGTGGCTAGATACATAATTACCAGGCTGGGAGCTCTGTGCCCTGGCATGTGATGCTGGCTACATAAGGGTTCACTCTTCCCACGGAGAAGAGGGGCTCCTGAAGGCCTCCCTACCAAGAAAGGGGCAGAGACAAGAAGCTAAAGGTGGGGAGGAAGGAAGTTTGGACTTGGAATCAGATAGCACTGTATTTAAGTTCCAATTCCTCCTCCAGCATGTCACATGACTGTATGTAAATACTTCACATTTCCAAGCTTTGGTTTCTGTATCTGTCTACCTGCTAGGACTACCATGAAGTTCAAATAAGACGATGAATGGGAAATCACTTGGTAAATTATTACCAATAACTTCACAAATGCACTTACTTAATAACAACTAGTCTTTGCCTCGTTCTCATTCTTTATCTGCACCAGTTCTATCAAAAGATAGAGGAATAAATGATCACTGGGATTCAAAAGGAAGATCTTTATAAACACAAGCAAATAGTCCCTCCATTGTTTATTGTTGTTGTTCATTTAGAGATTCCATGAAAGTTACTTTTCTGAGAATAGCCTTGTTTAAGACTGTTGACCATCTCTAACCACTGAGCCATTCCTAAGCCAAAGTAATTACAGTAGAATCTTTCTGCAGTATGTGCTGATGGAAGCTCCCTTTGAAACTCTATAAAACAGTCACAGAGCTTCTTCAAGCTGTGACTAGCATAATGTAGCCTATCCCAATACAGAAGGTGGTATTAGGAGTTGAGCTTGAATCAAGGATTTCTGTATAAGTCAGGATAAGCTAGGTTATGCTGCAGTGAAAAATTCCTCAAAAATTTCAGTGGTTTCAAATGATAAAGCTTTATTTTTCATTCAAATGACATGTTCATCTGAGACTGGCTGGGGCTCCTGTTGTCCTTACTTCAGAGTCTAGGTGACAAAGCAACCATCATTTAGAGCAACAATGCCCAAAAGAACTTTCTAAAATGATTGAAATGTTTCAATCTATACTGTTCTACATCTGCACTTGTCACATGTGGATAATGAGTACTTCAAATGTAGTTAGTGTGACGTGGAACTGAATTTTTAATTTTAGTTAATTTTAATTTAAATAGTGGCTAGTGTATTGAACAGTACAGTGGACTGTAGGTCATAGTGGCAGACAGCAAAAAATATCTCTGGAGGGTCTTGTGTCAACATTAAATGAGCTACCTGGAAATGACACATCACTTTTGCTAACAACATATTGGCCAAAATGAATCACATAGTCCAATTCAACTACAAGGGAGACAAGAAACGTCATTCTACTATGTACTTGGTAAGAGGGGGAGAATCAGAACATCTGGTCCACAGCACTAACAACAGCATAATATTGTTTCTTCCGTTATGACTATACAAATATTATTCACAGTTAAGCTATTTAGTAAATGATTACATTTACTTTCTTGTACAAATTTTTGGTTTCACTCAGATGTTGAATTTCTTATGTATGTATCACTAGTTCATTGTCAATCTTTCTGGTTAAAATGGAATTTCCTCTCAAGTTCAAACACATCGGGGATTGATTCTTTTTCTCCTTCCAATGGAGACAATTGTCCTGAAACAGCCATCCTCCTGCTCTAATCTGGACTGGTTGCTCTCTAGGTGTACTACATAGCTCTCATTTTGAGATGCCCTTCATCTTCATCCTAAGAATTCCTTCCACCCCCACTCCCCCCCAACCCCGAGTTAGATTCCTTTATTTCTTGGATTCCAAACAACTTCCAAAGAAGTTGAAAGTTCTTTGGAAGAACTTCCATGGGAAGTTCTGGGAAGCATGGGAAGAAAAATTTTGAGACCTTGTATGTCTGAAAGTATATTTATTTCATCCTTATACTTGACTGATAGTTTGGATGGATATAGAATTTTTGGTTGGAACTAATTTTCTTTCAGAGTTTTTTTTTAAATAAATTTATTTATTCATTTATTTTTGGCTGCGTTGGGTCTTCATTGCTGCGTGTGGGCTTTCTCTAGTTGCGGCAAGTGGGGGCTACTCTTTGTTGCGGTGTGCGGGCTTCTCATTGCGGTGGCTTCTCTTGCTGCGGAGCATGGGCTCTAGGTGCGCGGGCTCAGTAGTTGTGGCTCATGGGCTCTAGAGCGCAGGCTCAGTAGTTGTGGCACACAGGCTTATTTGCTCCGCGGCATGTGGGATCTTCCCAGACCAGGGCTCAAACCCTGCACTGGCAGGCAGATTCTTAACCACTGTGCCACCAGGGAAGTCCCTCTTTCAGAGTTTTTAAGGACTGCTCCATTGTTTCCTACTTTAAGCACTGTTCTTCAGAAGTCCAATTAATTCCTAACGTTTTTTTACATGTCCTATTTTGTCCTCTCTGGAAACTTTTAGGCACTTCTTACCCCTGATTTCTTCTGTCGTGGTATAGGTCTTCCTTCATTTTTTGTTCAGAAACTCAGTGGTCTTTTCAATCTGAAAGTCATGTGTTTCACTTCTGAAGATATCTCTTGTATTACTTCTTTGCTAATTTCCTCTCATTTATTTTCTCTGTTGGATTTTGGTCCTGAACTGAGTCTTGAATTTTCTTGTATTTTTTTCTTCTGCTTTTCATATCTTTTTACTTTGTCCTACTTCTTAGGCAATTTCCTTAACTTTATTTTCCAGTCCTTCTGCTGAATTTTTCATTTCATCAATTGTATTTTTAATTTTCAGGAGTTCCTTTGGGCTCCCTGTATGTTTTGTTTCTACAGTACTTTGTTTTTGCTTCATGGCTGCAATATCTTCTCATCTCTGTGAAATTCTAATTTTTTAAGATTTTCTTTTGTTTCCTGCATGGTCTTTGTTTCCTTTGAGTTCTTTCTTTGTATTTCAGGTTGTAGGCTTTCCTCAAATATGTGGTAATCTGGGGATTTCTGTTCATACTTAAAATTAATGCATAGATGGATTTCAGTGTTTCACAATCTAGATCCAATAACAAGCTGGATACAAAGTCAGCATGAGGGGCCTCAGTTTGGATGACTAAGCAGAGACCCAGCTGGGGAATCCCAACTGTCAATATTTACAGGTCTATTCTCCTGGGACAGTTAGTGTCACAAGAATGGAATCCTATGCCCTCTAAGCCTAGAGTATATGACATGGCCTGCTCATTTTCTCAGAGGTTCATAGAAGGGGCTGAGTGTCTCAGTGTTTAAGGAACAGATTTTCACTTAATCATTTTGTTTTTGTATGATTTCTGTATGGCTGTACCTGGTGTCCCCATGTCCTGAGTAACTTTGGTTCAACCTCTTGTCTTCTGCTAGTGTTTGGGGAGGGGCGTTCACTTGGCTGTACATGTAGCAGATGGGATCTAGGGCATCTGAACTGCCTCTTATTTAGACTTCCAACCAATCCTCCTCTTTCCAGCCCTACTTGTACCCTCATTTTCTGAGATACTTGGGAACTCTAATTTTTGGGCCTTCTGGGGTTATGTGGCACAGGTTTTCTTCTGGTAGGAAGACCTCCTGCTAATTGAGGTTTTAGCTTTTAGGTAACTGTTTTTCAATCATTTGCTTTCCAGATTAAAACATACTTGCTTTCCTTTCCTTCCCATTCTCTTTGTCTTTGAGGGGTTAGAACTTTATCTGTTTATCTATTTACCATAATATTAGTGGGGGCCTCCAGAGAGAGAGAATGTAACTTGTGTGTTCAATTGGCCACATTTTAAAATTAACTCAATAAATCACCTAAAGACACAAGTTTCTTTTTCTTTTACAAACTACAGAAGGAATATGAGAAACACATTTCTGGATAATGTCAGGGTTCTTCATACATCACAGATTTTCATATTCCTTTCTTTTCAAAAACCTTGTACTGATGTTAAGTATTTCAAATAAAACACTATACATGTGCATTTTAGCAACCTTTCACTTCTCTAGAAGTATTTTATCCAATAATTATATCTTTTAAGAATATAGTTGAGAATCACAAAGACATTAAAGACTTCTGAGATACCAAAATTAGTGTCATTTATTTAATCACCTGCTCATCTAACATTTGAATATCTACTACATCCATGGTCAAAGGAATAAAGTGATGCTCTGCTTACTCTAAGGGTCATTTAGACCCTGTATACTCTGATTTTACAAATAAGTGTAGAAAGCTGTGGTTTACTGGTTTATAGTAGAACAGAAAGAACAATATAAAAGAGAGAAGTGGTAGCCATTTTAGAGGTAGGCAGTAGCAAAATGTAACACTAATTCTGGAAGCATAAGAAGAAACAGATATAGGAATGCTAAAGGCACTGTAATGTGAGACACGTTATTTTTACTGGACTCACTCATCTTTATTTGCACTGAAATTATTATTTACTACAAATCAGTATAACTGTTTATGCTCAAAATGACAACCTTAAGATATCAAAAAAAAAAAGCTAAATTATGAACCTCACTTATTTGGGGGGGGGGCAAAGAAAAAAGGATGAAAACTAACATTTATCAAGTTTTTCTTCTATGCGAGATACTTAAGTATTTTCCTTATACCATTACGTTTAATTTTTGCAGATTAACATATCAAAGTTCAGAGATAGCAAGCAACATGTCCAAGTTTCACAGCTAGTTAATAGAAGAGCTGGGACTTGAACTTGAGTTTATCAGACTCTGAAGCCCACGTGCTTTCTCTTACCTCACACTGACTTCCTCCCACTGGCCATCTCCTTTACTGAGGATTCTGGAGCAACTGTCTCAACTGGAGGGAGGTGAAAACTGATCATGGGCCAAACATTGCCTTTCTGATGTCTCTTCCATTAAAAGTTCTTAATTAATTTGAACTTTATTCTTGACGAAAGGGCATGAAAATATTTTATTTAAAGGTTGTTGGAATAATTACGGGTGAAATATACTAAACTTATTATTCAGAAACCATAAATGTGGTTCAAGGACCAAATGTTACTCCTTCATCAGCCCCCCCAAAATAAGCTCAATGTAAAGTAAATCAGATCAGTCCCCCCAAAATAAGCTCAATGTAAAGTAAATCAGATATATTTTTACACTTTTCTTATTTTCTCTGTCCACAACTGACAACTTTTGATTTTTCTATTTCATTGGGGCTTTCTGCTTAATTTTAGAAACACCATTTTGGCAGTTTTTAATACAGTAAACAGAAATTGAAAAACTTCTCTAACAATCTGGCAATTATATGAAGAACACTTGTGGCCTGCAGGAGCCAAGCTTGTCATGGTGAATCCTGGGACCTCAGACCTCAGTCTAAAGGCCCTCACTGTACTGAACAGTCTTTTATTTTCTCACTATGGTCTCCTATTTTCCACCAGTCTAAGCCCCTCACCTCATCATATTTTCGCCCCAAATTTGTTTTTTTCTCTCTAATTTTCTTATTTAATATTGATTCTTTCACTGCTGAGAATAGAGTTTTCTTTTGCTTGTAACCTTTGACGAAGTCTTTGTCTCATCAGGACATTATTTTATTCAAACGGTCACAGAAATTCTCCTCATCCTTCTATATAGATTTTTCTTTTGCTGGTTTAAAACCCTTTTACCACAATGTTTTAAATAGGAAACTGATGTTTCATCTAAGAAAGAATTTCAAAATTGAATGAATTAAAGTATGAAGGGGTTTATCTTCAGTTAGACAAAAGGTTCTTTCTAGTCTTCAAGAATGAGATTTGATAAAGAGAAACTTTAAGGAGAAGGTATCTACACTGTAAAGGATATTCTATTCACAGCAGTACTCTGCACTGTTGTCTTTTGTCTAGTTGGGTATCACTGTTACTTGCCAGAGGTAAAGTAACTCGTTAACAGCCTGCTCTTTTGGGACACTTAGTAGACGAAATGCACACCTAGAGTTCTGATATACGCTTATAGACTAACACTTGAGTTTGAACTTCCTTCTAACACAGCTGCTGGGCCAAGGGCACATTGCAAGTTGAGGGGCCTGTCCTTTAGGAAAGGTGTGCAAGCAACATCTCCCTTCCCCCCTGCCCGCTGTCTATTGCACACCTGGCTTACCTGAGTCTGGAACACATTCCATCCTAGGGTGGGTGGTCTGTGGAGGGCAGGGGAAGGTTGCCTTCCCAGCATGCAGCAGTGCTTGTAACTACCACCTGCTGGTACGTACCAGGCCTGGCCTGGGAAAAAACAGAGCTATGTAGCTTTTGTCTCTTCTGAATCTGTCGCTCCTGAGGCAGAAATCTAAAAACCACAATTTCTCTTCAATGGATGCAAGGTATTTCCTTTAGTATATTTCTTTAGAATACACTGGTGTGGTTATTATCTTACTCTTATAGTAGCAGCAGACTATAAGTAATTTCATGTAATACTCTTATTTATAAAATTTCTCCATCTCAAAAATATTTGGCTTTCTCAAAATTTGCAGATATTTCATATAGTTTTAGATCAAGAAAGAAACTTAGAATCAATTTTTTTCATTTTATATTTGAGGAAATCATTGTCTAGAGGAGAAAGAGACTTTCCTGAGAATGAAGAAACCATCAGGGCTGGAATAAGTACTGTGCTACTTCTCTAAACCTACTCCAAGGAGAAACCCAATATCTATAGGGCTAAGCTCTGAGACAAAGTGTTTTAGCAAAATTAAATTAAAAGTCATTATCACTTTTAAAAGATGAGCTCATACTCTTTCTTTCCCCCACTACCTCCCACCACCAAAGTAGTTTTGAAAACTTTCTACATTCTTTTTTGCAATCCAGAAAGATGCTTTTATTAGTAGTATAAATCTATCCATCTGTAACATGATTCCATGAGAGAGAAAATTAACTTGGTAATCAGTGGTAATTCTATCCAACTAATTTTCAGTATTGTGAAGTTGGGCTTAAGTATTTTTAAGTCGTAGAGTGTGTTCACAATGGTCAGAATATGAACTAAACTCACTGAGAACCAATAGGAGATTGTTTAGAAAGCTCCTGTCAAGTCCATGTCAGAGTATAGGGAAAAAAAGGCAAAAAAATGTGGAAGGGCACCAGCATCAGACACAGGTTTCCACATTGCTGGGACCATTTTATTTCCTAAATAAACTGTCTTCAGACTACAACAGTCTTTTCACCATTGACATTTTATAAAACATCTATGCTTATGTTGTATTATGTATAAAAATAGAACTCATGAATGATATTTACCCTGATGATTTACTTGGCTTAAAAGCATGAAAAGAAATTACATATGAATGGCTAATAGTTTTTCAACATTATCTTTTTTAAATTTCACAAACAATATCAAGACAATATTAAAGAGGATGGTGCATTTTATCCCAAATATTATTACCCTTTTTAATATATTTATGCCTTTCAGACTGTTTATACATTTTCCAAAATCCTAAATAATATAATTTCAGCAAACTTTATAGTGCATGCCTTAGTGGTCTTGATGCTTGGAAATTTCTTTGTTATTAATGTTGAATCATATTATTTTTCTGCTCAAAAGAATCCCTGGCTTCTTATCTCCTGCAAAGCTAAAGTCCAAAACCGCATAATGGCCAAAGAGGCCCTTCCTGATCTGTCTACTTCCCCAATTACCTCTCTGAATTCATGTATTACACTTTGTCTGTATGGCTCTTACTCTTGCTCTGCTATTTCCTCTGCCTAAATACTCTTCTCCCAGGTATCCTCATGACTCATTCTCCCTCTTCCTCTAGGTCTCTATTCAAATGCCATCTTAACCATAAGCTTTTCCAGACTATCTCTTTAAAAGTTATATTCTTCTCCCCCAAACCCACTTCCCTTTCCTGTTTACTCAGCTTTATTTTTCTCCCATTGCAATGGTCACCTTCTAAACTAGTATGTATTTCCTCTCTCTCCAAGCTAGAATATAAGCTCCATGAGGGCAAGATTCTGTTTTGTTCAATTCTCTGTTCCTGGTGCCTAAAACAACACTGGCTACATATGAGGTGTTAAAAAAGAATCTTGTTGAATGCACCTAGATATTGATTTTCAATTTAAAAAACCCAATTATTGTAACATATTCAGAAGTTCCAAGTTAAAAATAAAACCAGCACTTAAGGGACTTCCCTGGTGGTCCAGTGGTAAAGAATCCGCCTTCCAAATGCAGGGGACGTGGGTTTGATCCCTGGTCGGGGAACTAGGATCCCACATGCTGCGTGGCAACTTAGCCCATGTGCCACAACTACTGAGCTTGTGCACCTCAACGAGAGAGCCCGAGTGCTGCAAACTACAGAGCCCATGCACCCTGGAGCCTGTGCACCACAACTAGAGAGAGAAAAGCCTGCACACCACAACTAGAGAGAAATCCGTGCACCGCAACGAAAGATCCCGCATGCCTCAACGATGATCGTGCATGCCACAACTGAGACCCGACGCAGCCAAAGACAGAAAGGAAAGAAAGAATAAAAACATGACATTCACAGAAAGATAGACAAGATGAAAAGGCAGAGGGCTATGTACCAGATGAAGGAACAAGATAAAACCCCAGAAAAACAACTAAATGAAGTGGAGATAGGAAACCTTCCAGAAAAAGAATTCAGAATGATAGTGAAGATGATCCAGGACTTCGGAAAAACAATGGAGGCAAAGATCGAGAAGATGCAAGAAATGTTTAACAAAGACCTAGAAGAATTAAAGAACAAACAAACAGAGATGACCAATACAATAACTGAAATGAAAACTACACTAGAAGGAATCAATAGCAGAATAACTGAGGCAGAAGAACGGATAAGTGACCTGGAAGACAGAATGGTGGAACTCACTGCTGCAGAACATAATAAAGAAAAAAGAATGAAAAGAACTGAAGACAGCCTAAGAGACCTTGGGACAATATTAAACGCAACATTCGCATTGTAGGGGTCCCAGAAGGAGAAGAGAGAGAGAAAGGACCCGAGAAAATATTTGAAGAGATTATAGTCGAAAACTTCCCTAACATGGGAAGGGAAATAGCCACCCAAGTCCAGGAAGCACAGAGAGTCCCATACAGGATAAACCCAAGGAGAAACATGCCGAGACACATAGTAATCAAATTGGTAAAAATTAAAGACAAAGAAAAATTATTGAAAGCAGCAAGGGAAAAATGACAAATAATGTACAAGGGAACTCCCATAAGGTTAACAGCTGATTTCTCAGCAGAAACTCTACAAGCCAGAAGGGAGTGGCATGACATATTTAAAGTGATGAAAGGGAAGAACTTTCAACCAAGATTACTCTACCCAGCAAGGATCTTGTTCAGATTCGATGGAGAAAACAAAAGCTTTACAGACAAGCAAAAGCTCAGAGAATTCAGCACCACCAAACCAGCTCTACAGCAAATGCTAAAGGAACTTCTTTAAGTGGGAAACACAAGAGAAGAAAAGGACCTACAAAAACAAACCCAAAACAATTAAGAAAATGGTAATAGGAACATACATATTGATAATTACCTTAAACATGAATGGATTAAATGCTCCAAGCAAAAGACACAGGCTTGCTGAATGGATACAAAAACAAGAACCATATATATGCTGTCTACAAGAGACCCATTTCAGACCCAGGGACACATACAGACTGAAAGTGAGGGGGAGGGAAAAAGATATTCCATGCAAAAGGAAATCAAAAGAAAGCTGGAGTAGCAATACTCATATCAGATAAAATAGACTTTAAAATAAAGAATGCTACAAGAGACAAGGAAGGACACTACATAATGATCAAGGGATCAATCCAAGAAGAAGATGTAACAATTATAAATATATATGCACCCAACATAGGAACACCTCAATACATAAGGCAACTGCTAACAGCTATAAAAGAGGAAATTGACAGTAACACAATAATAGTGGGGGACTTTAACACTCCACTTACACCAATGGACAGATCATCCAAACAGAAAATTAATAAGGAAACACAAGTTTTAAATGACACAACAGACCAGATAGATTTAATTGATATTTATAGGACATTCCATCCAAAAACAGCAGATTACTCTTTCTTCTCAAGTGTGCATGGAACATTCTCCAGGATTGATCATATCTTGTGTCACAAATCAAGCCTCAGTAAATTTAAGAAAATTGAAGTAATATCAAGCATCCTTTCTGACCATAATGCTATGAGATTAGAAATCAATTACAGGGAAAAAAATGTGAAAAACACAAACACATCGAGGCTAAACAATGTTACTAAATAACCAAGAGATCACTGAAGAAATCAAAGAGGAAATCAAAAAATACCTAGAGACAAATGACAATGAAAACACGACAATCCAAAACTTATGGGATGCAGCAAAAGCAGTTCAAAGAGGGAACTTTATAGCAATACAATCCTACCTCAAGAAACAACAAACATCTCAAATAAACAACCTAACCTTATACCTAAAAGAACTAGAGAAAGAAGAACAAACAAAACCCAAAGTTAGTAGAAGGAAAGAAATCATAAAGATGAGAGCAGAAATAAATGAAATAGAAACAAAGAAAACAATAGCAAAGATCAATAAAACTAAAAGCTGGTTCTTTGAGAAGATAAACAAAATTGATAAACCATTAGCCAGACTCATCAAGAAAAAGAGGGAGAGGACTCAAATCATTAAAATTAGAAATGAAAACGGAAAAATTACAACAGACACCGCAGAAATACGAAGCATCCTAAGAGACTACTACAAGCAACACTATGCCAATAAAATGGACAACCTGGAAGGAATGAACAAATTCTTAGAAAGGTATAACCTTCCAAGACTGAACCAGGAAGAAACAGAAAATACGAACAAACCAATCACAAGTAATGAAATTGAAACTGTGATTAAAAATCTTCCAACAAACAAAAGTCCAGGACCAGATGGCTTCACAGGTGAATTCTATCAAACATTTAGAGAAGAGCTAACACCCATCCTTCTCAAACTCTTCCAAAAAATTACAGAGGAAGGAACACTCCCAAACTCATTCTATGAGGCCACCATCACCCTGATACCAAAACCAGACAAAGATGCTACCAAAAAAAAAAAAAAAAAAATTACAGACCAATACCACTCATGAATATAGATGCAAAAATCCTCAACAAAATACTAGCAAACAGACTCCAACAACACATTAAAAGGATTATACATCATGATCAAGTGGGATTTATCCCAGGGATGCAAGGATCCTTCAATATACACCAATCAATCAATGTGATACACCATATTAACAAACTGAAGAATAAAAACCGTATGATAGTCTCAATAGATGCAGAAAAAGCTTTTGACAAAATTCAACACCCATGTATGATAAAAACTCTCCAGAAATTGGGCATAGAGGGAACCTACCTCAACATAATAAAGGCCATATATGACAAACCCACAGCAAACATCATTCTCAATGGTGAAAAACTGAAAGCATTTCCTCTAAGTTCAGGAACAAGACAAGGATGTCCACTCTCACCACTATTATTCAACATAGTTTTGGAAGTCCTAGCCATGGCAATCAGAGAAGAAAAAGAAATAAAAGGAATACAGATTGGAAAAGAAGAAGTAAAACTGTCACTGTTTGCAGATGACATGATACTATACATAGAGAATCCTAAAGATGCCACCAGAAAACTACTAGAGCTAATCAATGAATTTGGTAAAGTTGCAGGATACAAACTTAATGCACAGGAATCTCTTGCATTCCTATACACTAATGATGAAAAATCTGAAAGAGAAATTGAGGAAACACTCCCATTTACCACTGCAACAAAAAGAATAGAATACCTAGGAATAAACCTACCTAGGGAGACAAAAGACCTGTATGCAGAAATCTATAACACTGATGAAAGAACTTAAAGATGACACAAACAGATGGAGAGATATACCATGTTCTTGGATTGGAAGAATCAATATTGTGAAAATGACTATACTACCCAAAGCAATCTACAGATTCAATGCAATCCCTATCAAATTACCAATGGCATTTTTTACAGAACTAGAACAAAAAATCTTAAAATTTGTATGGAGACACAAAAGACCCCGAATAGCCAAAGCAGTATTGAGGGAAAAAAATGGAGCTGGAGGAATCAGGCTCCCTGACTTCAGACTATACTACAAAGCTACAGTAATCAAGACAATATGGTACTGGCACAAAAACAGAAATATAGCTGAATGGAACAGGATAGAGAGCCCACAGATAAACCCATGCACCTATGGTCAACTAATCTATGACAAAGGAGGCAAGGATATACAATGGAGAAAAGACAGTCTATTCAATAAGTGCTGCTGGGAAAACTGGACAGCTACATGTAAAAGAATGAAATCAGAATACTCCCTAACACCATACACAAAAATAAACTCAAAATGGATTAGAGACCTAAATGTAAGACCAGACACTATAGAACTCTTAGAGGAAAACACAGGAAGAACACTCTTTGACATAAATCACAGTAAGATCTTTTTTGATCCACCTCCTAGAGTAATGGAAATAAAAACAAAAATAAACAAATGGGACCTAATGAAACTTCAAAGTTTTTGCACAGCAAAGGAAACTACAAACAAGACGAAAAGATAGCACTCAGAACAGGAGAAAATATTTGCAAACGAATCAACGGGCAAAGGATTAATCTCCAAAATATATAAACAGCTCATGCAGCTCAATATTAAAAAAACAAACAACCCAATCCAAAAATGGGCAGAAGACTTAAATAGACATTTCTCCAAAGAAGACATACAGATGGCCAAGAAGCACATGAAAAGCTGCTCAACATCACTAATTATTAGAGAAATGCAAATCAAAACTACAATGAGGTATCACCTCACACCAGTTAGAATGGGCATCATCAGAAAATCTACAAACAACAAATGCTGAAGAGGGTGTGGAGAAAAGGGAACCCTCTTGCACACTTGGTGGGAATGTAAATTGATACAGCCACTATGGAGAACAGTATGGAGGTTCCTTAAGAAACTAAAAATAGAATTACCATATGACCCAACAATCACACTACTGGGCATATACCCAGAGAAAACCATAATTCAAATAGACACATGCACCCCAATGTTCATTGCAGCACTATTTACAATAGCCAGGTCATGGAAACAACCTAAATGCCCATCGACAGATGAATGGATAAAGAAGTTGTGGTACATATATACAATGGACTATTACTCAGCCATAAAAAGGAACGAAATTGGGTCATTTGTAGAGATGTGGATGGATGTAGAGACTGTCATACAGAGTGAAGTAAGTGAGAAAGAGAAAAACAAATATTGTATATTAACGCATATATGTGGAACCTAGAAAAATGGTATAGATGGACCAGTTTGAAGAGTAGAAATTGAGACACAGTTGTAGAGAACAAACGTATGGACACCAAGGGTGGAAAGCGGTGGGGAGGTGGGGGTGGTGGTGTGATGAATTGGGAGATTGGGATTGACATGTATACACTGATGTGTATAAAATGGATAACTAATAAGAACCATAAAAAAATTAAAAAATTAAAAATAAATGAAAAAAAAAGAATAAAAACATTAAAAAACCCCCAGCACTTAAAAAACAAAAATGTACAGTATGTAGTCACCCTGGATGAATCTGTAAAGTGAGTAAAAGGAAGAAAGGAATTTTGCATGTTACTCCCTTCTCTATGCAATATCCTACTTCTTCTTCACCTCTTATTCCTGGTTCAGTTGCTGCAGTCTATGGGATATGTCTTCTATTTTCCCCACCTGCCAGTTTAAGTTATGTGCCTCACTGAAGTCCCCAAATACCCTGGGCACACTCTGCTTTATTGCAGCACTAACTGCAATGCATTTTAAATGTCTCTTATCTGTCTTTTCTTCTAGATCGTAAGCTATTTGTCTCTGTAATTCCAGTGCCAACTATCTACTTGGTGCTTCTAAATATCTGTGGAATGAAAGAATGAGTAGGTTCTAAAGGCATTTACAAAGCAGTATTGGTATGCTGACGTTACTGTGCTGGGAGCTAGGAAGCCAGGGTCTCATTCTAGCTTAGCCATTGTTACCAAGATGACCTATGTGTCTCCAATTCTTTATGCATAAAATAATGGCATTTGGTTTTAATATTTATTGAGTCTATTGGAAGTAAGATGGTGAGAGAGGTACTTTTATAAGCATTTAACTCATTAAATGTTTACAGCAACCCTCTAATATATCTATTATTATCCCTATTTTGCAAGTGAGAAAACAGAGGCTCAGAAAGGTAAAACAACATGCACAAGATTGTGAAGTCAGTAAATGATGAAGCAGCTTCTCAAATTCAGGACAACTGATTCCACGTTTAGTGACCTATCCCAACATCACTGTATCTTTCTTAGTAGGAGGTTGCAATGATTACTCTCTTAGGCCTCTTTTTATTCTCAGATTCTTTGATTCTGTAGGTCTAATTTATTTATGATCATGAAGGTATTCAAGTAAAGCCATCTATTTGGAATACAAGCAAGGACCAGGGAACAAAACAAACAAACAAAAACAAAACCAAAAAACCAACAAACAAAAAATAATGAAAAAAGGAGATGGAATCAGGCATACTGATGTCAGTGAGAAAATAGTTAAGCAGTGAAAGCTGAGGTAAAATATGACAGCACCACTATAAGCATCATCATAAAATACTAGAGGGAGGAACCTGAAGAACAGAAAATCAGAGATTCTCAGAGTGGAAAGCTCCATGATTAGATCATTAACTGGTTCATCCTCCCAGATAATGCAGTGATTTCTCAATATGGGTCTGACATCCTCAGCCACAGGGTCCCCACCAACCATTCACCGAGGCAGACCTTTCCAATTTTAGACAGTTCTAATTATTTATTATGTTTATGTCAATGTCTGTCCCTGCTCCTAGCCCTATCACTCTCCACTGACCCACTGGTCATTGGTCTTCTTATTCCTCTATGCAGTCAGAACAGGGGTGTTCCCCCGTCCCTAGGAGAACCATTCAGAAATTTAAAAACAGTTCTCATGTATATTGAGTCCCAGTTTCTTCATTTATTTCTTATTTTGCGTGATTTACATTCTCTTTACCCATCAGGTTACTCTCTATTCTGCAGAGGGACTGTCATTCTCTTGTTCTAGACACCATTCAACTATATGATATGACATTAGTTTTTTTCAGAAGTCATGTTTCACTCCAGACATACTAAGTTCATAGCCATCTAAAACCTACAGGTCTTTCCTCCAACCTTGAGTCTTTTCCACTGATGCAACAGAAAAGCTAGGTTACCACCACACCCTGCATCCTGTAGCTGATTTTTTTCAACCTAAATGCCAGTCCACTGAGATCTTTATCAGTCCTATTTCTATCACTCTAAAAACTGCCTATCCTTCCTAGTTTTGTGCAAATTTGATATGCCTGCCTTCTATGCCTCTCATAGCCAGGTTCCTACCAATACAAGACTTAAGCCCAAAGGCTCTGAATGCACATAGCCAACCAAGGAACCCATGCTGGGGCACATCTTATTGAAACAGCTTTCATTCTCTTTTGGAGACTCAAACCATGCCATTTGTCAAATGGAAACCACTGTGATTTATGGGTTGGGGGTTGGCAGGGTGTGAATGGGAGAGGTATATATACGTGTGTGTGTGCATGCGCACATGTGTGCACACCCACACCTTCACAGATGGTAAATATCTGTGAAGGCAAAACACTGGGTTTCCTATCACATAAGTGTGGAATTCCTAAATAAATTCTTTGGCATTTTGCGGCAAATAATGTCTCTTTTGCTCAAAGCTGCCATTCAAAATTCTATCGACCAAACGAAAAAATCATCCTTAACTACAAGGGGCTCTTCTCTAATAAATCTGGTACTCTTCTCATTTTTTCCTATCTCAAATAATGGCACTGCCATCCATCTAAGTACAAAATCCAGAAACCTTGGTCTTATCCTCCTTACCCTACATATCCATTACCAAGGTGAATATTTCTTGACTCCCCTATTTTGATGGCCATCCTAATAGTCCAAGTCACCAATAATCTCTCTTCCAGACTACTCTGATAATCTAATTGGTCTCTCTGCATCCATATTTGCCCCCCACGAAATCCATTTTAGATATCCATATGTATATCTGATCATATCTGATACCCTTCAGGAATGTATATTTATGATTAAAGTCACAAACTTAACTGAACCTACGAAGTCCAGCATGCTCCAGCCCCTAAATCTACCTCATTTGCCCAAATTGACTCCCTTCACTTCTTGCTCACTAGGGTCCAGCCTCAGTGGCCTTCCTTTGGTTCCCTGAATTACACAACCTCTTTTCCACCTCAGAGCTCTCTTAGGAGCTATTCTCTCTGCCTAGATCATTCCCTCACCTCCCTTTTTGCCTCGCTAATAAGCAAAACCTAATCCTTTAGGATTTAGTTTAAATATCACTTCTTCATGGAGGCCTTTCTTGACCCTCCTAGCTTGGTCAGTTCCCATTTATGCTTTCCTAGTACCTTGTAAATATTCATTTAGCATGTAACACAACAGTAATCACATAATTAATTGCATAATGACTATTCCTCATACCTGGTAAAATAGAAGCTCTATAAAGATTAGGACAAATGTATTTCATTCACTGTTCTACTCCTAATACCTAATGTTCAGTTCCTTATATACTATAGGTGCTTAATAGATATTTTTTAAAAGACTAAACAATTCTTTGAAAATGGTACTATTGTTTATCCTCATATTATAGGTAAGCAAACTGAGTTTTAGAGAAGTGAAGAAATTTGTTCAAAATTAAAAATTAGCTAATTATGGAGTGAGAATTTGTATCCAGGTAGTTTGATTCCAGAGCCCGGGCTATATGCCTTCTAAGGTATATGAGATACTTTTCAAGAAGCATCTTCCCTCTTACCCATTTTTATGGCTTTTTTTATTGTGCTAAAATACACATAACATAAAAGTTACCATCTTCACCATTTTTTAAAAAAAATTTATTTATTTGGCTGCGCCGGGTCTTAGTTGTGGCACGTGGGATCTTCATTGCGGCATGCGGGATCTAGTTCCCTGACCAGGGATCGAACCCAGGCCCCCTGCATTGGGAGTGCGGAGTCTTAACCACTGGACCACCAGGGAAGTCCTATCATCTTCACCATTATTAAGTGCACAGTTCAGTGGTAATAAATACATTCACATTGTTGTGCAACCATCACCACCATTCACCCCATAACTCTTTTCATCTTATAAAACTGAAACTCTACACTCATTGAACAACTCCCCATTCTCTCCTTCCCAGAGCTCCTGGCAACCAACATTCAACTTTCTGTCTTTATAATTTTGACTACTCTAAGCACCTCATAGAAGTGGAATCACACAGTATTTTGTCTTTATGTGACTGGTTTCTTTCACTTAGCTTAATATCCTCAAGGCTCATTCACATTGTAGCATATGACAAAATTTCCTTCTAAAAGACTGAGTAATATTCCATTGTATGGATATACTACACTTCACTTATCCACTCATTCACTGATGAACATTTAGGTTGCTTCCACGTTTTATCGATTGTGAATAATGCTGCTTTGAACATGGGTGTATAAATACCTTTTTAAGACTTTGATTTCAAATCTTTAGGGTATATACTCAGAAGTGAAATTACTGGATCATATGGTAATTTTATTTTTAGTTCTTTCAAGAATAAGTTCCTTAAAAGAAAACACTTTTTTTCTACAATGGTTGTACTATTTTACATTCCCACCAACAGTACACAAAGGTTCCAATTTCTCCATATCCTCACCAAATCATTTATTTTCTGATCTTTTTGACAATGGCCATCCTAATGAGTGTAAGGTAGCATCTCATTGTAGTTTTGATTTGTATTTCCCTAATGATTAGTGATGTTGAGTATCTTTTCATGTGCTTATTGGCCGTTCACATATTTTCTTTGGAGAACGTCTATTCAGGTCTTTCGACCATATTTTAATTGGGTTTTATTTTGTTGTTGTTGAGTTTTAGGAGTTCCCTATATATTGTGGACATTAATCCCTTATCAGATATAGGATTTGCAAATATTTTCTCCTAGTCTGAAGGTTGCTTCTTTACTATGTTCAGTGTCTTTTGACGCACAAATTAAAAAAAATTTTCACTCAGTCCAATTTGTCTATTTTCTTTTGTTACCTGTACTTTTAGTGTCATACACAAGAAATCATTGCCAAATCCAACGTCATGAAGCTTTTGCCCTATACTTCCTTCCAAGAGTTTTATTGTTTTAGCTCTTATATTTAGGTCCTTGATCCATTTTGTCTTAATTTTTGTATACAGTGTTAGGTAAGGGTCCAACTCTTTTGCATGTGGTAGTTTCCCCAGTAACATTTGTTGAAAAGACTGTCCCTTCACCATTGAATGGTCTTGGCAACATCGACAAAAATCACTTGACCATACATGTGAGGGTTTATTTTGGGGGCTTTCTATTTTATTCCATTAGTATATATGTCTGTTTTTATGCTGGTACTACACCATTTGATTACTGTAGCTTTGTAGTTAAGTTTGAAATCAGGAAGTGTGAGTCCTCCAGTTTTGTTCTTCTTTTTAAACATTGTTTTGGTTATTTGAGGGTCTCTTGATTTTCCATATGAATTCTGGAATGGGTTTTTTTTCCCATAAATACATCATTGGGATTTTGATACAAGTTGCATGGTATGCACAGATTGCTTTGGCTAATATTGACACCTTAACAATATTAAGTCTTGTAATCTGTGAAAACAGAATGTTACCACTTACATATGTCTTCTCTAGAATCTTTCAGCAATAGTAGTAGTTTCCCTTGTACAAGTCTTTCACCTCCTTAGTTAAGCTAATTCCTAAATATTTTATTTTACTTGATGCTATGGTAAATTGAATTGTTTTGGTAATTTTCTTTATAGATTGTTCACTGTTTGTGTATAGAAATGCAACTAATTTTTGTTTGTTGACTTTGTATCCTACTACTTTGCTGGATTCATTTACTAGTTCTAACAGTTTTTTCTTTTGTGTGGAATCTTTAGGGTTTTCTACATATAAGATCATAACAGATAAAAACTGAGATTATTTCTTCCTTTCCAATTTGGATGACTTTTATTTCTACTTCTTGCCTAACTGCTCTGGCTAAAACTTCCAGTACTATGTTGAATCGAAGTAGTGAATGTGGACATTCTTGCCTGTTCCTGATCTTAAAGGAAAAGCTTTCAGTCCTTCACCACTGAGTATGATGTTTGCTGTAGGTTTTCATATATGAATTTTATTATGTGAAGATTCATTTTTTTCCCTTAGATTCCATATATGTGTTAGCATAAGGTATTTGTGAAGATACTTTCCTTGTTTCTAGTCTATAGAGTGTTTTTTTGTTTTTAATCATGAAACGGTATTTTGTATTTTGTCAAATCCTTTTCTGTATCATGTGTGTTTCTTTCCTTCATTCTGTTAATGTGGTATATTACACTAATTTATTTTTGTATGTTGAAACATCCTTGCATTCCAGGAATGAATCCCACTTGGTCATGGTATATAATCCTTTTAATATGCTGCTGAATTTGGTTTGGTAGTATTTTCTTGAGGACTTTTACATCAATGTTCATAAGGGATATTGGTCTGTAGTTTTATTTTTTTATAGTATCTTGTCTGGCTTTCATATCAAGGTAATGCTGGCCTCATAGAATGAGTTAGAAAGTGTTCCCTTCTTTTCATTTTATTTTTTTTGAAAAGTTTGAGAAGTATAGATATTAGTTCTCTAAATGTTTGGTAGAATTTGCCAGTGAAGCTATCAGGTACAGGGCTTTTCTCTGTTGGAAGATTTTAAATTGCAGATTGTATCTCCTTGGTTATAGGTTATTCATATTTTCTTCTCCATGATTTACTCTTGGTAGGTTCTGTGCCTCTAGGAATTTGTCCACTTTGTCTAGCTTATCCAATTTGTTGGTGCACAACTGTTCACTCTAATCTCTCATAATCCTTTTTATTGCCATAGAATTGGTAGTATAATGTCCTCACTTTCATTTTGATTTTAGTAATTTCAGTCTTCTTTGTCTTCTCCTTTTTTTTCCTTTGTCCATCTAACCAAAGGTTTGTTAATTTTGTTGATCTTTTTGAAAAAAAAAAACTTTTGGCTTCATTATTTTCTATATTGCTTTTCCATTCTTTATTTAGTTTTTTCCTGCTCTAGTCTATATTATTTTCTTTGGGTTTAGTTTGTTCTTGTTTTTCAAGTTCCTTAAGTTGTAAAGTAGGTTGTTGACTTGAGATCTTTCTTATTTTTTAATATAAGCATTTATAGCTGTAAAATTCCCCCTCAGCACCACTTTTGCTGGTTCCCTTAAGTTTTGCTTTTTTTAAAAAATTTCATTCATCTCTAAGTATTTTCTAATTTCCCTTGTGATTTCTTCTTTGATCCATTGGTTGTTTAAAAGTGTGCAGTTTAATTTCCACAAATGTGTGAATTTTCCAGTTTTCCTTTTGTTACTGATTTCTAACTTCATCCCACTGTGTTCAGAGAAGATATAATATCTGTCTTTTTTAACCTATTGAGAGTTTTTTGTGGCCTAACATATGGTCTATCCTGGACAATGCCCCACGTGCACTTGAGAAGAATGTGTATTCTGTTGTTGTTAGGTAGAGTGTTCTGTATATATCTGTTACAGCTAGTTGGTTTAATGTGTTAAGTCCTCTATTTCCTTACTTATCTTGTGTCCAGTTGTTCTATCCATTATTGTGACTGGGGTACTGAAGTCACCAACTATTACTGTAGAACTATCTATTTCTCCCTTCAATTTTGTCAGTTTTTGCTTTACATATTTTGATATTAGGTATGTAAATGGTTATAACTGTTATATCTTGCCATATTGAAACTTTCTAAAAATATATAATGTCTGTCTTTTTTTCTTGTAACCTTTTTGATTTAAAGTCCTCTTGATCCAGTTTTAAGAATCAAGCGTTTTCGGGGAGGAGAGAAGATGGCGGAAGAGTAAGACGCGGAGATCACCTTCCTTCCCACAGATACAGTAGAAATACATCTACACGTGGAACTGCTCCTACAGAACACCCACTGAACGCTGGCAGAAGACGTCAGACCTCCCAAAAGGCAAGAAACTCCCCCCGTACTTGGGTAGGGCAAAAGAAAAAAGAAATAACAGAGACAAAAGAATAGGGACGGCACCTGCACCAGTGGGAGGGAGCCGTGAAGGAGGAAAGGTTTCCACACACTAGGAGCCCCTTCGCGGGCAGAGACTGCGGGTGGCAGAGGGGGGAAGCTTCGGAGCCACGGAGGAGAGCGCAGCCACAGGGGTGCGGAGGGCAAAACGGAGAGATTCCCGCACGGAGGATCGGTGCCGAGCAGCACTCACCAGCCCGAGAGGCTTGTCTGCTCCCCCACCGGGGCGGGCGGAGCTGGGAGCTGAGGCTCGGGCTTTGGTCGGATCGCAGGGAGAGGACTGGGGCTGGCGGCGTGAACACAGCCTGAAGGGGTTAGCACACCACAGCTGGCTGGGAGGGAGACCGGGAGAAGGTCTGCAGCTGCCAAAGAGGCAAGAGACTTTTTCTTGCCTCTTTGTTTCGCTGCGCGCAAGGAGAGGGGATTCAGAGCGCCGCCTAAACGAACTCCAGAGAAGGGCGCGAGCCGCGGCGATCAGCGTGGACCCCAGAGACGGGCGTGAGACGCTGGGGCTGCTGCTGCCGCCTCCAAAAAGCCTGTGTGTGAGCACAGGTCACTCTCCACACCGCCCCTCCCGGGAGCCTGTGCAGCCCGCCACTGCCAGGGTCCCGTGATCCGGGGACAACTTCCCCGGGAGAACGCACTGCGTGCCTCAGGCTGGTGCGACGTCACGCTGGCCTCGGCCGCCGCAGGCTCGCCCCGCCTCCTCTGTACCCCTCCCTCCCCGCGGCCTGGTTGAGCCAGAGCCCCCGAAGCAGCTGCTCCTTTAACCCCGTCCTGTCTGGGCGGGGAATAGATGCCCTCAGGCGACCTACACGCAGAGGCGGGTCCAAATCCAAAGCTGAACCCCAGGAGCTGTGTGAACAGGGAAGAGAAAGGGAAATCTCTCCCAGCAGCCTCAGAAGCAGCGGATTAAAACTCCACAAACAACTTGATGTGCCTGCATCTGTTGAATACCTGAATAGACAACGAATCATCCCAAATTCAGGAGGTGGACTTTGGGAGCAGGATATATTAATTTTTCCCCTTTTCCTTTTTTGTGTGAGTGTATATGTATATGCTTCTGGGTGAGATTTTGTCTGTACAGCTTTGCTTTACAATAGCTTTATTTTACTTCACTATATTATAGCTTCTTTCTTTCTTTCTTTCTTTCTATTTTTTCTCCCTTTTACTCTGAGCCGTGTGGATGAAAGGCTCTTGCTGCTCCAGCCAGGCATCAGGGCCGTGCCTCTGAGGTGGGAGAGCCAACTTCAGGACACTGGTCCACAAGAGACCTCCCAGCTCCACGTAATACCAAACGGCAAAAATCTCTCAGAGATCTCCATCTCAACATCAAGACCCAGCTTCACTCAACGACCAGCAAGCTACAGTGCTGGACACCCTATGCCAAACAACTAGCAAGACAGGAACACAACCCCACCCATTAGAAGAGAGGCCACCTAAAATCATAATAAGGCCACAGACACCCCAAAATACACCACCAGACGTGGACGTGCCCACCAGAAAGACAAGATCCAGCCTCATCCACCAGAGCTCAGGCACTAGTTCCCTCCACCAGGAAGCCTACACAACCCACTGAAACAACCTTAGCCACTGGGGACAGATACCAAAAACAACGGGAACTGCAAACCTGCAGCCTGTGAAAAGGAGACCCCAAACACAGTAAGATAAGCAAAATGAGACGACAGAAAAACACACAGCAGATGAAGGAGCAGGGTCAAAACACACCAGACTTAACAAATGAAGAGGAAATAGGTAGTCTACCTGAAAAAGAATTCAGAATAATGATAGTAAGGATGATCCAAAATCTTGGAAATAGAATAGACAAAATGCAAGAAACATTTAACAAGGACGTAGAAGAACTAAAGAGGAACCAAGCAATGATAAAAAACACAATAAATGAAATTAAAAATACTCTAGATGGGATCAATAGCAGAATAACTGAGGCAGAAGAAAGGATAAGTGACCTGGAAGATAAAATGGTGGAAATAACTACTACAGAGCAGGATAAAGAAAAAAGAATGAAAAGAACTGAGGACAGTCTCAGAGACCTCTGGGACAACATTAAACGCACCAACATTCGAATTATAGGGGTCCCAGAAGAAGAAGAGAAAAAGAAAGGGACTGAGAAAATATTTGAAGAGATTATAGTTGAAAACTTCCCTAATATGGGAAAGGAAATAGATAATCAAGTCCTGGAAGCACAGAGAGTCCCATACAGGATAAACCCAAGGAGAAACACGCCAAGACACATATTAATCAAACTGTCAAAAATTAAATATAAGGAAAACATATTAAAGGCAGCAAGGGGAAAACAACAAATAACACACAAGGGAATCCCCATAAGGTTAACATCTGATCTTTCAGCAGAAACTCTGCAAGCCAGAAGGGAGTGGCAGGATATACTTAAAGTGATGAAGGAGAAAAACCTACAACCAAGATTACTCTACCCAGCAAGGATCTCATTCAGATTCGATGGAGAAATTAAAACCTTTACAGACAAGCAAAAGCTGAGAGAGTTCAGCACCACCAAACCAGCTTTACAACAAATGCTAAAGGAACTTCTCTAGGCAAGAAACACAAGAGAAGGAAAACACCTACAATAACAAACCCAAAACATTTAAGAAAATGGGAATAGGAACATACATATCGATAATTACCTTGAATGTAAATGGATTAAATGCTCCCACCAAAAGACACAGGCTGGCTGAATGGATACAAAAACAAGACCCATATATATGCTGTCTACAAGAGACCCACTTCAGACCTAGAGACACATACAGACTGAAAGTGAGGGGATGGGAAAAGATATTCCATGCAAATGGAAATCAAAAGAAAGCTGGAGTAGCAATTCTCATATCAGACAAAATAGACTTTAAAATAAAGACTATTACAAGAGACAAAGAAGGACACTATATAATGATCAAGGGATCGATCCAAGAAGAGGATATAACAATTGTAAATATTTATGCACCCAACATAGGAGCACCTCAATACATAAGGCAAATACTAACAGCCATAAAAGGGGAAATCGACAGCAACACAATCATAGTAGGGGACTTTAACACCCCACTTTCACCAATGGACAGATCATCCAAAATGAAAATAAATAAGGAAACACAAGCTTTAAATGATACATTAAACAAGATGGACTTAATTGATATTTATAGGACATTCCACCCAAAAACAACAGAGTACACATTTTTCTCAAGTGCGCATGGAACATTCTCCAGGATAGATCATATCTTGGGTCACAAATCAAGCCTTGGTAAATTTAAGAAAATTGAAATCGTATCAAGTATCTTTTCCGACCACAACGCTATGAGACTAGATATCAATTACAGGAAAAGATCTGTAAAAAATACAAACACATGGAGGCTACACAATACATTACTTAATAACGAAGTGATTACTGAAGAAATCAAAGGGGAAATCAAAAAATATCTAGAAACAAATGACAATGGAGATACGACGACCCAAAACCTATGGGACGCAGCAAAAGCAGTGCTAAGAGGGAAGTTTATGGCAATATAAGCCTACCTCAAGAAACAGGAAACATCTCGAATAAACAACCTAACCTTGCACCTAGAGCAACTAGAGAAAGAAGAACAAAAAAACCCCAAAGCCAGCAGAAGGAAAGAAATTATAAAGATCAGGTCAGAAATAAATGAAAAAGAAATGAAGGAAACAATAGCAAAAATCAGTGAAACTAAAAGCTGGTTCTTTGAGAAGATAAACAAAATTGATAAACCATTAGCCAGACTCATCAAGAGAAAAAGGGAGAAGACTCAGATCAATAGAATTAGAAATGAAAAAGGAGAAGTAACCACTGACACTGCAGAAATACAAAAGATCATGAGAGATTACTACAAGCAACTCTATGCCAATAAAATGGACAACCTGGAAGAAATGGACAGATTCTTAGAAATGCACAAACTGCCGAGACTGAACCAGGAAGAAATAGAAAATATGAACAGACCAATCACAAGCACTGAAATTGAAACTGTGATTAAAAACCTTCCAACAAACAAAAGCCCAGGACCAGATGGCTTCACAGGTGAATTCTATCAAACATTTAGAGAAGAGCTAACACCTATCCTTCTCAAACTCTTCCAAAATATTGCAGAGGGAGGAACACCCCCAAACTCATTCTACGAGGCCACCATCACCCTGATACCAAAACCAGACAAAGATGTCACAAAGAAAGAAAACTACAGGCCAATATCACTGATGAACATAGATGCAAAAATCCTCAACAAAATACTAGCAAACAGAATCCAACAGCACATTAAAAGGATCATACACCATGATCAAGTGGGGTTTATCCCAGGAATGCAAGGATTCTTCAATATACGCAAATCAATCAACGTGATACACCATATTAACAAATTGAAGGAGAAAAACCATATGATCATCTCAATAGATGCAGAGAAAGCTTTCGACAAAATTCAACACCCATTTATGATAAAAGCCCTGCAGAAAGTAGGCATAGAGGGAACTTTCCTCAACATAATAAAGGCCATATATGACAAACCCACAGCCAACATTGTCCTCGATGGTGAAAAACTGAAACCATTTCCACTAAGATCAGGAACAAGACAAGGTTGCCCACTCTCAACACTATTATTCAACATAGTTTTGGAAGTGTTAGCCACAGCAATCAGAGAAGACAAAGAGATAAAAGGAATCCAAATCGGAAAGGAAGAAGTAAAGCTGTCACTATTTGCAGATGACATGATACTATACATAGAGAATCCTAAAGATGCTACCAGAAAACCCGTAGAGCTAATCAATGAATTTGGTTAAGTAGCAGGATACAAAATTAATGCACAGAAATCTCTTGCATTTCTATACACTAATGACGAAAAATCTGAAAGTGAAATTAAGAAAACACTCCCATTTACCATTGCAACAAAAAGAATAAAATATCTAGGAATAAACCTACCTAAGGAGACAAAAGAACTGTATGCAGAAAATTATAAGACACTGATGAAAGAAATTAAAGATGATACAAATAGATGGAGAGATATACCATGTTCCTGGATTGGAAGAATCAACATTGTGAAAATGACTCTACTACCCAAAGCCATCTACAGATTCAATGCAATCCCTATCAAACTGCCACTGGCATTTTTCACAGAACTAGAACAAAAAATTTCACAATTTGTATGGAAACACAAAAGACCCCGAATAGCCAAAGCAATCTTGAGAACAAAAAATGGAGCTGGGGGAATCAGGCTCCCTGACTTCAGACTATATTACAAAGCTTCGGTTATCAAGACAGTTTGGTACTGGCATAAAAACAGAAATATAGATCAGTGGAACAGGATAGAAAGCCCAGAGATAAACCCACACACATATGGTCACCTTATCTTTGATAAAGGAGGCAAGCATATACAGTGGAGAAAAGACAGCCTCTTCAATAAGTGGTGCTGGGAAAATTGGACAGGTACATGTAAAAGTATGAAATTAGAACACTCCCTGACACCATACACAAAAATAAACTCAAAATGGATTAAAGACCTAAGTGTAAGGGCAGACACTATCAAACTCTTAGAGGAAAACATAGGCAGAACATTCTATGACATATATCACAGCAAGATTCTTTTTGACCCAGCTCCCAGAGAAATGGAAATAAGAACACAAATAAACAAATGGGACCTAATGAAACTTAAAAGCTTTTGCACTGCAAAGGAAACCATAAACAAGACCAAAAGACAACCATCAGAATGGGAGAAAATATTTGCAAATGAAGCAACTGACAAAGGATTAATCTCCAAGATTTACAAGCAGCTCATGCAGCTCAATAACAAAAAAACGAACAACCCAATCCAAAAATGGGCAGAAGACCTAAATAGACATTTCTCCAAAGAAGATATACAGATGGCCTACAGACACATGAAAGAATGCTCAACATCATTAATCATTAGAGAAATGCAAATCAAAACTACAATGAGATATCATCTCACACCGGTCAGAATGGCCATCATCAAAAAATCTAGAAACAATAAATGCTGGAGAGGGTGCGGAGGAAAGGGAACACTCTTGCACTGTTGGTGGGAATGTAAATTGATACAGCCACTATGGAGAACAGTATGGAGGTTCCTTAAAAAAACTACAAATAGAACTACCATACGACCCAGCAATCCCAATACTGGGCATATACCCTGAGAAAACCATAGGTCAAAAAGAGTCATGTACCAAAATGTTCATTGCAGCTCTATTTACAATAGCCAGGACATGGAAGCAACCTAAATGTCCATCGACAGATGAATGGAATAAGAAGATGTGGCACATATATACAATGGAATATTACTCAGCCATAAAAAGAAATGAAATGGAGGTATTTGTAATGAGGTGGATGGAGTTAGAGTCTGTCATACAGAGTGAAGTAAGTCAGAAAGAGAAAAACAAATACAGTATGCTAACACATATATACGGAATCTAAGGGAAAAAAAAAAAAAAAAAAGGCCATGAAGAACCTAGTGGCGAGACGGGAATAAAGACACAGACCTACTAGAGAATGGACTTGAGGATATGGGGAGGGGGTGGGGTGAGATGTGACAGGGTAAGAGAGTGTCATGGACATATATACACTACCAAATGTAAAACAGATAACTAGTGGGAAGCAGCCACATAGCACAGGGAGATCAGCTCAGTGCTCTGTGACCACCTAGAGGGGTGGGATGGGGAGGGTGGGAGGGAGGGAGATGCAAGAGGGAAGAGAAATGGGAACATATTGTATATGTATAACTGATTCACTTTGTTATAAAGCAGAAGCTAACACACCATTGTAAGGCAATTATACTTCAATAAAGATGTTTAAAAAAAAAAAAGAATCAAAAGAAAAATAGATGGTATTTATACCTGTATGACAGACATTATGATCCCATTTTCCAAAACCAAACTGTATAACTTTGAATTCACTACTCTAGGATATGAAAAATCTCCATGTCATGAATTACCCTACTCTTCAATGCTCTCCAGATAACTAAAAGACTCCTTTGAGGAATTCATTGGAACACTGAAGGACGCTTTGAGCAAAAAGTAGATTGCAATCTCTCACTGAATTCTAACCAATTGAGCAAAAAATCTTGAGAAAGGTGATTAAGAGAGAGAAAACAGGGCTTCCCTGGTGGTGCTGTGGTTGAGAGTCTGCCTGCCAATGCGGGGGACACGGGTTCGAGCCCTGGTCTGGGAAGATCCCACATGCCGCGGAGCAACTAGGCCCGTGAGCCACAACTACTGAGCCTGCGCGTCTGGAGCCTGTGCTCTGCAACAAGAGAGGCCGCGACAGTGAGAGGCCCGCGCACCGCGATGAAGAGTGGCCCCCGCTTGCCACAACTGGAGAAAGTCTTCGCACAGAAATGAAGACCCAACACAGCCAAAAATAAATAAATAAATAAATATTTTTTTTTTTAAAAAGAGAGAGAAAGCAAAAGCTGGAGCCAGACGGGAAGCAAAAAGCAAAATAATATTAACTGAGTGGAAAACCAGTGATGTGGGTACAACACATACATTTACACCCTCAAATATTTGTCACAGTTCCTTAGCACATGACCAGTATAAGCTCATAACTGCAGAGTTAAGTGAAATAATGTTAACTCATTCACTCTTCAATAATTTTAAAATGTCAAAAAACTTTCACCAAAGAAGACGGGAATACATATGCTGGCTCCTAATTCATTAAAGGGAAACCAAAAACTATGAGAAGTGGGTTGACGGTGTAGGATCTTCTGAAAGCAGCTCCTGACTGCTCCAAGGGTGAATGCCAATCCTTGGCAAAATTTTCACCAGTCCATGGAGAAAACATCAATGCAGCATCACCAATGTCCTCTCTGGGGAAGGACTTCATTTATTCTGAGATTTTATCCTTGTTACATTTTGATGTTAAAATATATGCCTTCTTTTGGAAAATGGTAATGGTAGCTATTAGCTTTTGTCTTTTGGAGATTTTTTTTAATGTTCTCCATAGCAAAATAAAGATTTGGCAACTCTAAAAAAAAACAAACAAAAAACAAACAAACAAACAAAAAAGAATCAAGCGTTTTCTTATTTTATCTCCATTATTTTTATCTGCATCCACATACTTCATTACATAGAAATAGAGAGAATTTAAGATAATGTAGAAATGAAAATGCAATCACAGAGTTAAGATATATAATTCTAGTCTGAATAACTTCCCTCTTGGTCACAATATGTTGGAAAATAATAGCAAGTAGAGTAGAACTATATCCAAGATGGCCTCCTTCCAAGGGATTTGTTGAGAATTTTAGGGTCAAAGGCAATTGGTCTGGAACAGTTTTAAAGGAAGAACATTTATATTATTTTCTCCTTTCCCTATTCCAACAAGGTGCTATGTATGTATCTCTAGTCTGACTCTGATGTTGTACTGTAATTACTGATTCTTATGTCAGTTGACTTACTATATTGAAAATGTGTTAATCCCAGAAATATATATATTTAAGATGTACAGCATGATGAATTGATATACATATACAGAGTGAAATTACTACAGTCAAGTTGGTTAACATACCATCTCCTCACATAGCTACCATTTTTTTTTGTGATGAGAACACCTGAAATATCTTAGCATATTTCCAGTATTCAATACAGTATTATTAACTATAGTTATATATTGTACATTAACTCTCTAGACTTATTTATCCTACATAACTATAACTTTGTACCCTTTGACCAACATATCCCAATTTCCCCCAGGCCCCAGTCCCTGGTAACCACCATTCTACTCTCTGCTTGTATGAGTTTGACTTTTTAAGATTCCACATATAAATGGATTATGTAGTATTTGTCTTTGTATGCCTGGTTTATTTCACTTAGCATCATCACATCCTCTGAGTTCACCCATGTTGTCACAAATGATAGGATTTCCTTCTTTTTTTTTGGTTGCGCTGAGCAGCATGCAGGATCTTAGTTCCCCAACCGGAGATCGAAACCGTGCCCCCTGCATTGGGAGCATGGAGTCTTAACCACTAGACCACCAGGGAAGTCCCAGGATTTCCTTCTTTTTTAAGGCTGAATAATATCTCATTATACCTATCTATCTACCACATTTTCTTTATCCATTCATCTGCCAATGGACACTTAGGTTGATTCCATATCTTAGCTATTATGAATAAGGCTGCAATGAACATAAGAGTGCAGGTATCTCTTTGAGATATTTATTTTATTTGGATACATATCCAGAAGTGTGATTTCTGGAGTCACACTTGAAGTCATTTAATTTCTAGTGGACATTTAAAGGACTTTCTGGAATATAGCCTAGTAAATGGCAAGAGACCAACACAGCCTAAATAAAATTCACACAGAACAGAGAAGAATATTTCACTTGTTGTGACAAAAGTGTCAGGAGTGAAAGGAGTGAGGTACAATGAGGAAAATAAATATGCATCATAAATGGGATGCTGGGCTACAAATGCCTGCATATTTAATTAGGCCCTAAGATGATTTGTAAGGCAGCACAGAGCAGCAAGGCAGGATGTTGAAAGACTGTTGGATTATGAAGCATGAAGAAATAAGTTCAGGCTGGGTGAGCTGGCATGAGTTTTTTTAACTCTTTAATTTAAAATAATTACAGATTAATTGGAAAATGCAAATAAAAGTGTAGAGTGGTTCTATGTACGCTTCCCAGTTTCCTCCAATGATTACATTTTATATATCAATAACTGTAGTATGATATCAAACCCAGGAAGTTGACATTGGTACAATGTATGTGTATAGTTAGTTCTATGCCATTTTACCACATATGAAAACTAGTGTAACTGCCACCACAGTTGAGATACAGAACTACTTCATTACCACAAAAACATCCCTTTATGGTCACACACACATCCTCCTCATCTATTCTTCACTGCTGGCAACTGCTAATTCACTTTCCATCTTTATATAAAATTTTATCATTTTGAGAATGTTATATAAATGGAATCATTTAGTATATGACCTTTTGAAACTAGCTTTTTTCACTCAGCATAGTGCCCTTGAGATCTACCAAGCTGCTGAGTGTATCAGTAGTTCATGACTTTTAATTGCTTAATAGTATTCTATGGTATGGATGTACTAAAGTTTAACCATTCCCCATTAAAGGACATTTTGGTGGTTTCCATTTTTGGCTATTACAAATAAAGTAGACTATTTATATTTAATGTGATTACTGATATGTTAGGACCTAAGTCCATCATTTTATTTTTTGTTTATCCTGTTTGTGGTCTTTTCAGCTTTTCGAACCTATACATTTATGTCTTTTGCCAAATTTAGGACAATTTCAGCCATTATTTCTTCAAATACTTTTTTAGCCCTGTCTTCCCTCTCCTCTCCTTCTGTGAGTCTGATAACATGAATATTTGATCTTTTGTTATAGCCCCATCAGGCCCCTGAAGCTCTGTTAATTTTTTTTCAGTCTATTTTCTCTGTTGTTCAGATTGGGTAATTTCGATTGTTCCATCTGAAAATTCATTGATTCTTTCCTCTTTCCTCCCTGTTCTGTTGGTGAACACATTCCCTACATTTTAAAGTTCTGGTTATTATAGCTTTAAGTTCTAACATTTTCATTTGGTTCATCTGTATATCTTCTATTTCTTTGCTGAGGCTTTCTATTTTTCATTTGTTTAAGCATATTTGTAATTGCATGTTGAAGCGTTTTTATGATGGCTGCTTTATCCTGTGAGATAATCACAACATATGTTGGCTCTCTCTTCTCAATCAGGTATAGGTTTTTCTGGCTCTTGGTATGATGACTGATTTTTTAAATTATATCTTTGATGTCTTGGGTATTACAAGACTCTGGTTCTTATTTAAATCTTGCATTGTAAAAGGCCTTCTCTGACACCGTGCTGGTATGGGGTAGGGGATGCCACCTTGTTACTGTCAGGTGGGGACAGAAGTGCAGGTTACCTGCTTGGCCTTTACTGACACCCTTGGTGGGGGAGGGTGCCCCATCATTGTTGGGCGAGGGAAGGAGTTCAGGCTCCTCACTTAGTTCTCCACTGATACCACACTGCCTTGCTGGTTTGGAGAGGGAGAGGTAGATGTTACTTCTCCCCATATGGCCTCCACAGGAGGGTGGTGGGGCTTGTTACCTCAGGCAGGTGGTAAGGGCGTTAGGACTTGTTACTAGAGGAAGGTGGTAAGTCCTGGCATCCTACTTGGCCCTTTCTGATGCCACTCTAGTGAGAGAGAGAGGGGAGTCTCACTACCTCTGGGTGGGGTGAAAATTCAAGCTCTCAGCATGGTCTGTGCTTACCCTGGGGGGAGGAGGGGGGCTCATTACTGCTAGGTGAGGATTAAAATCCCAGTTTCCCACCCAGCTTTCTCTGAAACCACCATGGTAGAAGGGCATTGCATGAGTGCTTAATCCCTTCTTAAGGCCTCTGATTCTTCCAGAGAGTAACAGCCACTGTCACCGTGCAGGGATTTTTCTTACAGTGGTAACAGAAGTAGTGAAAGAGGTAGTAAGGATAATAATAGCAGCTTACACTTAGTGAGCACTTAACAATGTGAGATACCAATGCTTACAGCTTCACCTGGTTCATTACACTTAACCCACACAGTATTGCCAAACAGCAGCATTGCTACTCCTTTTTCAGACAAGAAAGCTAGGGTTTAGAGAGGTTATATTATGGCAGAGTCAGGATTTCAATCCAGGCAGTCTCACTGCTAAGCCTGGGCCTTAAAACTACTTTACTATACTGTAGTGAGGATTAATCAAGATGACATGTGAAAGTGCTTGAAAATTAGAAAGCACTAAACAAGTGTGAGGGAATTTTTATTACCACTTTTCAGAGTACTTCGACAAGCGACCATGATTAGGTAAATGAAATTTCAGGCTTCATCCAAAGCTAATGAATCATTTAAACACTGTTTTCCACTGTAACAGCTACCCAAAAGATAAGTTTCACATTCCGTAAAAGCTGCAATGCACCTCTGAATGAAAGTTTTAAAGGTAGAACTTTAGGGAAATACATGTACAGACTATTTTCTCATAGGTATTTTTACATTTTTCACATATAGAAACGGGAGCTGAATTTTGGTTTAATCTCTTTAGATAGGTTTAAATAGAAGTTGTGAGGAGAGAGGTGTTATGGATAATCACTGAGCCATGCTATCTACTTTATAGGAAGGAGATTAAGTTGTGGAGGAATCCCTTTAGTTTAAAGAAATAGTTATATGTAGATCATGAAGTAGACAAATTCACATGAAAAAGGAAATGTATATCGTTCACATTTCAACTATATTTGAAATGACAGTATAATTCTCTAAAGCACATTAGCTTACAACACTGTTTCATTCATTTATCAAACATTTTTCCAATACTATGTCCTAAGCTCTGTGATAAGCTCAATGGGCGAAGATAAAGACACAGTCCTGCTCTCAAAAGTTCGTAGGTAAGTAAACTGTAATTAGAATTCCATGTAACAAGTACAACCCTGGAAGTAAACTCATGGCACTGTGAGGACTGGCACAAGGAACACTGTGCGGAGGACGTAGCTCCTGGGCTGAGTCTCACAGGGAGAGAAGAACTTAGCTTGCTGGGGTCTCGATGGTGTGGGGTAGTACAGTACACAAAAGGACACAACATGAATGATGGCCTGAAAGAGTGCGGACATTTAGGGAGCTGCGGGTTTATGGGTGTGGCTAGAGCAACAGGAAATGAGACTGCCAGATCACACAGGCCTGGTATGCTTCATTAAGGATTTTGGTTCTTAATCTTGAAGGTAATGGGTAAGCCAATGAAGGATTCATTTCAGAAATAGGACTCTTGTCGTAATGTGGTGTTATGGAAGGGATTAAAACTAAAGGCAGGGAAGAAGCCTATTATATTGCTACAAATGAGAGATGATGGGGATTGTAGAATAATCTGATTAACTGCATATTTGGTGAATGGGGAGGAAGAGGAGCGAAGGGAGGTATGATTTTAAAACATTTCCTAGGTTTCTGACATAGATGGTAGTGTTATTTACCAGGATAGGTGGGAGGTAAAGGGGACGGACAGGCCCAGTTTTGGGCATGCTAAGTTTCAGGTACTGGGTATGGAGATGCTGATTTGGGATCGTCAGTGGAGGAGAAAAACTCAAAAGGGAATCCTGGGAAACATCAACATTTGCAAAATGGTCCTCTATGAGGAAAGTCCAGAGGGAGATTTTACACAAACCAAAGGAAGGGAGATTTTTAACGTGGAAGTCACTGGTGATCTTGGTGAAAGCACTCTGAGTGAAATGGTGGGAGAAAAAGCCAAACTACAGTGGGTAGAAAGTGAATGTGTAGTGTGGAAGTGAAAAGAGTGGATGCAGACAGCTCTTTAAGATGCCTGGGTGTGACACACAGGGGTGGTAAGTATGACCAGAAGCCAGTGAGCTGTCATTTCTTTTCTACTGGAAATACAAGGATGCCTAATGATAGCAATACAATAAAGCTGATGATGCTGGCATTTTACAAATGATAGCTTAATCTTTGGCAACTTGGTCAAAAACAAATGCAGGAATGAAACAGAGAAAAATACAAAAGTGCTAGTTTCAGGATGGGTAATCTGATGTAACACAGAAGCCACATTTTCCCAAGTTAATTATAGGCAACAATAAGTAGTTTTCAAAATTATGTCATTTATTTGTTCTTCTAAAAATACCTATGAAATATCTATCAAACTGTATGTGAAATGCACAATTTAAAAAAAGGTTTTGGTCTTCCTCTTTCACAACTTTCACTTGGGAAGCAAATCCCCATTGACATTTCTCATTGCACACAGTAAACCTCAAAGGAAGGGAGAGTACATATGATTTGAAAAAAGTCTTTTAGACAGTCTGATCTGCATTCCCACACCTTAGATGAGACTTCTTGCCCTAGAAAGGTACTTCAGGAAGGCAGGTCAGTTCAATTAGGTAAATGTTGGTTTAAATGCCTCAATGTGCCCAACACAAGGTGTGGAAGCAAAAGCAATGGATTTTAGTATAGCTCCCCCACTAACTTTGCGACCTTGCATGAGTTATTTAACCTTTTTAAGTCTGTGGCCTCACCTGAAACTTGAAAGGGTTGTATGAGAGAATCTTTCAAGTTCTTTACAGTTCTTGATACTTTATGATTTGTTGACAAGCGGGTCGAAGGTTGCTAAATTAGACATTCTTTTCTCTCTACCTGGTGATTTTCAAGAGCACATGCAAAGTTTTCCTTCCATGCTTCCTGCTCCAAGCACTTACCACTCTGTTCCCACCTGCCTAATTCCTACTTAGGTTCAGCTTCCAACAAAACTTCCTCAATGAAGCCTTCTCCAACCTTCCTGTTAGGAAGGAATCGCTCCGTCCTCTGACCTCTCAGAACACCCAGTCTTTACTTTGCTATGGCACTCTTTGCTTTGGCATTCATGTCTTATTTTACTAGACCAGAGGATGGCAAACTTTTTCTATAAAGGGCTAGATAGTAAATATTTTATGCTTTGCAGTCATACAGTCTCCATCACAACTACTAAACTCTACCATTATAGGGAGAAAACAGCCATATGTAACAAACGAGTGTGGCTGTATTCCAATAAAACTTTATTTACAAATAGGTGATTGTTTGTATGTCCTAGTCTGCTGACCTTCGTGCTAGACGATAATGTTCTTGAGAGCAAGCTCCACACCGTATTGTCTCTGCATTCCTTGTGATGCCTAGTATAACATATTCTTGCCTAAAGACGGCACACAAATAGATGGAATAAATTATGTACACTTAAAATAGGAGGAAAGAAAATCAATAGCCATTCCCTCTATGTTATTCATTTCAAGAAAAAAAAAGAGATAATCGATATAAAAGCATAAGAAGATGGTGTAGTCCTTCAATAATCTAATCAGTGTCTTTACATTGCTGCCTTTTAGACAGTACTTTTCCCTTTCTAAATCTAGGGCAAAAATTAAATTTCACTCATCTTTCAATGCCAAAAGCCAAAGGCCCTTCTGCATATAACAAAAGCACATTTCCCCCAATTTTTTGTTTTGAAAAACATCAAGCTGTTAGAAAAGCCAAAGAATATTAAACAATGAACTATACTCTACCTAGATTCACCAACTGATATCATTTTGCTACATCTGTAAAAGCACGTTTCAAAAATAAATTTTATTGCAAACTGCACCTATTTTAAGTGTAACTTGCAACAAGTTTTTTTTCTGAGAAAATTTTAAAGTTTTGCTTTTTAAACATTTGGGGAAGAGTGTTTGCCCAAGCATACCATGACATCCAATATCCTTGAAGGAAAATATTAATGTATTTGATTACATAGAATGAGTAACTTCTATACCAAAAAAGACAGTATAAACAAAATTTAAAGGAAAAGGAGACACCAGATGCTAGGAGAAAATGTTAGCAACAAATCTATAAAACAGGAATAAAAATATATAAAGATAATAAATAAAAATTTTAATGTGTGAACAGAATTTAAGAAGACAACTCAATTAAGATGGATAAAGGATGTGAAGATATACAAATGACCAATAAATATATGCAAAAATATGCAATCTTACTAAATTATCTAAATTTATCTAAAACACTAGTGAGATTCCATTTCAGTTTAGCAGATGGGCAAGTATTTTAATATATAGAATATATCTACATTGTAATATCTGATGTTGGTAAGTCAGTAAGTTTTGACAAATCTATGCACCTGTATAAGAACCATCAAGGTAGAGAACATCTTCAACACCCCCAAAAGTTCCCTCGTGCTCCTTTGAAGTCAATGTTCTCCTCCACCCCCAGGGCTCTAGGCAACCACTGATCTGCTTTGTGTATCATAGATTATTTTGCATTTTCTAGAATTTCAAATAACTGGAATCATATAGTAGGTGGACTTTTGAATCTGGCTTTTTTTAATTTTACTTTGAATAATGCTTCCCTGAATTCTGAATAATTCATCCATGCTGTTGAGTGTATCATCAGTCCATTCCTTTTTATTGCTAAATATTATTCCATTGTATGGATATACCACCGTTTGTTTACCATATCACCTGTGGGTGGATATGTGTGTTGTTTAGGGATTTTAGTTATTTATGAATAAGGTTGCTAAGGTCATTCTTGTACAAGTCATTTTTGTGAAGAAATGTTTTCATTTTTCTTGGGTAAACAACAAGGAGTGACATTGATGGGATGTAGGGCTAGTATATGTTTGTAAGAAACTGCAAAACTTAAACCACACTTTTTAAAACAACAGGATTTGTTAAATTATATTGTCAAGATTCAAGAGAAAGCAAGTTATCTTTTAAGGAACAAAACTACATACTGGAGTGTGGTCTACATTAAGACTCTCATTTGCTGCGGTCAGAGGTGTTAATGAGACCAAATATTGCTGCTTTTCCTCTCTAAACAGACTGCTTTCATAGGTGATGAGAATGAACTGAGCAAGAGCAGAGGCCCACCATAAAGAATGCTTTTAGTCTATTTCCAGTATCGCATAAAACCCCAAGAGGACTGGGAAAGGGCATAGAAACAGGAACTTAGCTGTGTGTATGACCATTTTAATGTCTGGTATTACTGTTCTCTTTCATTTACTAGAAACACCAGAAGGCCTTCTGCTTGATGCCCTGCTATGTCTAAGTACAAACATGAAGATGTTGGGATGCAAGCTTCAGAAGGGCAAGAAGAGAGACTGAATTATTATAGGGTGCTGGAAAAGGCCTAAACAGAGTTCATCTATATTCACCCTTCTAATTTCTGCCCATCTTCCACACCTGACCCACTAGTAGTCTCTTTTTCTCTCCATTCTATATTGCCCCCCCGAGCCCTCCTCTTGTCTGTTTCCTTCTCTTCTTGGGTCCCACTCTTGTCTTCCTTTTAGTCTCTTCCATTTTCTCTCATCTTTCTGCTTTCTGAGTATGTGTACAAATGTGCATGTGTATGATTCTCACCCTTGCTAGGCTTATTTCAGGCTTCTCTTCCTAGTCTCTCTTCTTCCTCCCAAACAAAAGCTGTGAAGTTTGTTAGACATAAAGAAATAGAACTATTCCCTTGCAATTGTTGATGATGGCCTTTGTGCTTTTCATTTGCAGTAGTTTTCTCCCTGCAGCTAAATACTACAGGTTCCAGTCTGAGTACTGGGATCACCCATTTTCCTGAATCTCTATGTTAAATGACAACATAGCGTGTTCAAAACGTACATTGAATAGTTGTCACTCCCTTTAAGGAATTTTCAAAACATGAGTTAAATAGTTGTTTTAAAAATTCCTCTGCAGGTATTTTAAAACATGTTTCAACTATATAGCTATAGACATACAGTCTACAATGAAAGCTTCACTTTCCTTTCATAAAAACAATCATTTTTCCAATAAAGAAATCTTTTTAAGTTCAAGGCCATATTTAAGCCCTAATAAATAAGTCCTGGCATTTAAATTACCAAGTATTTCAGTTCCTGAGGTGAATGCATGTAGCTGATGGAAACCACATAACTCTTACCAAATTACCAAATTCCAGGAGTCTAGAACTTTTATTTCTGTACTGCTTTAAAATCTATATATATGTATATATATGTATGTGTGTGTTTGTATGTGTATAAAATGTCAAACTTCAGAAAAGTTGCAAGTATAGTTCAGAATCATGCTGCACCTAGTTGTCATGTCTTGTTCCTACCCATCTAGAAAATTCCTCAGTGACTCCTTGAACTTTCATGATTTTGAGACTTTTGAAGATTACAGGTTATTTTGAAGAAGGTCCCACAATTTGGGCATGTCTGATGTTTCCTCACGATTAGATTCAGATTATGCATCTTTGGCAGGAATATCATAGTAGTGATACTGTGTTCTTCTCATTGCAGCCTATCAGGTGACAGACAATTTTGATTTGTTGCACTACTGATAATGTTCACTTTGATCACCTAAGGTGGTGTGTACCAGGTTTTCCCACTACAAAGTCACTTTTTTTTTTTCAAAGTCACTTTTATTTTGTAATTAATAACAACTTGGTAGGAATGTACTTTGAAACTAGGTAAATATCCTATTCCTCATCACATATTCATTTTTTTAAAGAAATGGGTACAGCATAAGTATTTCATAAAAAAGTAAATATTTCTCTTTCACTGGTTAAAAAAAGGCAGAGTGATATTTGGAACAGGATTTGAAATATAGGTCTTCCTGCTTAAACTGACAGATCAATTACCATTTGTATCTATTTAAAACATAGGCCATTATTTTTAAAAATGTAGAAGTACAATAAATGTATTCTTTCCTCACATTTGAAACCTGAGAAATAAGCAAGCTTCTGTAAGGTAAAAGCTAAGGCCATGTCATTTCACTGTTAACTCAGTATCCGTCTTAAACTGAACCTGGCTTAAGTCCGGCTGGAGCTCTCACCGCTTAGCACTCACTCCTTTTCCCTCTGCCTTTACTTGGGCTGTAAGCTTACTAAGGTTGATATTTTTTCTCATTTCCTTAGATAATGATTAAATTACTTATCAATCAGTTCTCAGTTTAGATAAGCTCCTCTAGGAACTTCCCCCGACTCTTGAATATCTCAGCACCCTGTCTTGACTCATCATAACCCTTACAATATTATATCGCATTTGTCTGTTTGCTTGTTTGAACTGAACTATCCACAAGACTGTAAATTCCAAGAAGACTAAGATTGTGGCTTTAGTCCATTAAAAATTTAATAACTTAACTAGAACGATACCAACAGATTTAAACTCTTTTGGTTCTTCTGCTATCCCACTCCATGCCTCTATACTTAAGTAACAACTATCACGAATTTTGTGTTTGTCATTTCCTTGCTTAATAAAGTTTTTTAAATCACATATGTATGTGTTCCTAAAGAATATAATTTTTAGTTTCCCTTGTTTTCACACTTTATAAAAATATTATTTGAAAAAATTAATCAGTGAATTTAATTTACTAATATTTTTAGAATTTTTGCTTTGGTTCATGAGAGAAACTGGTCTGCATTTTTTTTTTTTTCTTGTTTGGTTTTGTTAACAAGGTTGTACTGGTCTCAAAGAATGCATTGGGAAGAAGTTCCACTTTTTCTCTTTCTGGAATAGTTTAAGATTGAAATGATCTCTTCCTTGAATGTTTGATAGAAGTTGGCTATAAGATCATCTAGGCTTGTGATTTCTTTGTGGAAAGACTGTGAATAACCAATTCAATTTCTTTAATGGTTAGAGAAAATTTCAGGCTTTCTATTTCTTCTTGAGTTGGTTTGTTGAGTTATAATTTTCTAGGAATTTGTTAAATTAATTTAAAATTTTAAATGCACTGGTATAAAGTTGTTTGAAGTATTCTCTTAACATTTTAATTCCTCTTCAAGCTGCAGTTAATTCTTTATATTCCTTATATTATTTGTGTCTCTTCTTTTTTTTCGTGATCAAGTTTGGCAGAGGCTTGCCTACTATATTAGATTTTATGAATAACTAATTTTTGCTTTGTTGATATTCTCCAATGTTTGTTTTCTAACTACCTATTATAATTTCCCTTGTTATCTCTCTAGGTCAATTTGGCTGTTCTTTTTCTAAGATTCTTAAGTTAAATACCCAACTACTTATCCATACACTTTATTCTTTTCAAATATAAGCATTTAAATATATATATTTTACAGTTTTGCTTTATTGCATCCCCCCAAATTTTGATATGTAGTATTTTCATTATTGTCCTATTTTAAGTTCAAAAATTTGTGACTTACTGTGTGACTCCTGAGTTTAAGTCTCTAAATTTCTAAATGTATATGGATGTTTATCTTTTTGTTATCGATTTCCATCTTAATCACATTACATTCAGAGCAAATTGGTTGCAGAATACTTCTATTAAAAACTACAAACTTCCCCTTAAGTATTGTTTTTTGGGGATATGCTATATTTTCATTATCATCAATTCAAATTATTTTCTAATTTCCCTTGTGATTTTGTAGGTATATTATTGATTTCTAATTTTATTCCATTGTGGTCAGAGAATATACTTTCAGTTTCTTTAAATTTACTAAGATTGTTTTATGGCCCAGCATATAGTCGATCTTGAACACACTATGTATGCTAGAAAAGAATGTGCGTATTCTGCAGTTGCTGGGTGTAGTGATGTATAAATATCAATTAGATCTAGGTGGTATCATCTATATTTTTACTGACTTTTTTTTAGTCAAGTTATTTTATCAATTGCTGAAGGAAGGTGCTGAATATCCATCTATGAGAATGGAATTATTTATTTTTCTCTTTGTTAATATTTGCTTCCTGTATTTTGAAGCTGTTATTAAGTACATACATATTTATGATTGTTATATTTTCCTATTGGTTAACCTTTTATCAATTTGCAATGTTGCTCTTTATATCTTCTACTACTGTTATATATTAAACTCCTCTTCGTTTGATATGAATGTAGCTATTCTAGCTTTTTGTTTTATTTTGTTTTCAACTTATATTTATATTGGTCTGTGTTTTTATATTTAAGTACATCTCATATAGATAGCATTTAGTTGGGTCTTGGTTTTTACCCTTTTTGACAATTTATGCCTTGTAACTTTTTCAAGGGAAGTTTTGCACATTTTGTTTAGTATAATTATTGATATATTTGGGTTAGATTTGCTGTTTTATTGTTTTCTGTTTGTCTCACTGTGTTTTGGAATATTTAGATATATTACAGAATTCCATTTTAATTTACATATTAGCTTCTAAGCTATTTTGCTAGTAGCTGCTCTAAGGGATTATAATATACAATCTTAACTTTTCATAGTTTACTTAGAGTTAAGTTCATACCACTTTGTATACAATTCAGAAACTTTGTAACCTTATAGGTTTTCTGTCCTCCCCATCCTTTATACTATAGTTATCATATGCAGTACACCTAAACATGTTATAGCCTTATAAGACAGTGCTAAAATTTTTGATTTAAACCATAACATGTATTTTTAAATTTTGTTAAAGAAACAAAGAGGAAACAAATCTTCGTTTCCAGTGTTCTTCATTTTTTCCTTCCTAAAGATAGCAATTTTCATTGGGTATCATTTTCCTTCAGTCTGAAGAACTTTAGCAAATCTGTTGTCAACTAATTGTCTTAGGCATATATTTTAAAATGTCAACTGTATTTATTTCACCTTTATTCTTGAAGGATTTTTTTTGCTGGATATAGAAATTCTGGATTGAATTTTTTCTTCTTCTAGCATTTTAAAGATGCTCACTGTCTTCTGGCCTCTGATGAGACAGATGTCAGACACTATCTGAATCATTATTTGCCTGTATGCAGTGTGGCAACTTTCAACATTTTCTCTTTTTATTATACTTGGTTTTTATCAGTTTGACTATGATTTACTTAGGCATGATTATCTTTGTATTTATCCTTTTGGAGGTTTGCTGAACTTCTGATTGAATCTATATATTTATGACTTTTACCAAATTTGGAAAAAATTTAGACATTATTCTTTCCAAAATATTTTAATGCTTCATTCTCTGTTTTTCTTCTGGATATCCAATATATATTACACTGTTTGATATTGTCCCACAAGTCCCTAAGGCTCTGTTCTTCTTCTTTGTTTTTGTTCCCCATTCCCTCTACCACACACATTCTTCAGACTGGTTAATTCCTATTCATATAACTTTAGGTTCAATAATATTTCTTCTGTTACCTCCATTCTGCTGTTAAGCCCACTAGTGAATTGTTTTTTAAAAACGTATACTTATTTTGTAAATAATTTTACACTTCTCTCAGCCTTCCCTAATGTTAACACCCTACATATAACTATAGCACAATTACCAAAACCAGAAAATTAACACTGATACAAAACAATGAACTAATCTACAGACCTCATTAGAATTTTGCCAGTTTTCTCACTAACGTCCTTTTTTTCGGCTTCAGGATCCAATCCAGAATCCCACACTGAATTTAGTTGTCACACCTCTCTAGTCTCTGTGAGTTTTTCAGTCTTTGCATTTCATAAGCTATCTTGTAGACTGTCCTCAATTTGGATTTTGTCTGATATTTTCTCATATTTAGATGGCATTTTTGGCAAGAGTACCACAGAAATGATGGTGTGAGCTTCTAAGTATATAATATTAGAGGGTAAATGATGTTGATATGTTCTGTTTCTGGTGATGTTAGCTTTGATCACATAGTTAAGGTAATATCTGCCAAATTTCTTTATTGTAAAGTTTCTATTTTCCTTCTTTGTAATTCAAAGTATCTCGTGTGGAGTTATTTTGAAACTTCGAAAATATCCTGTTTCTCGTCATACTTTTACTCACTAATTTTTGCATCCATTGATGATTTTCTCCTGCAATAATAATTACTGTGGTGTTTGTCTAATGTTGATTTTTCTATTTTCATCATTCCCTCTCATTAATTCATTTAGTGAATTTTTAAATTCAGTTACTGTATTTTTCAGTTTGATTCTTTTAAAAAAGCAGGCATATGACTTTTTTTGGATTCAACTGCAAAACTCTATTCTTGGATAGCAGCTGAAATCTCAGTTCAGTTTGTCTTTAGCTGAGGCACTTGGAGTCTGTCCCACACATATATGGTACCAGGGTCATTCAGATATTTATAAATAATTTAGGGGATCCTCCTTTCTGGCTCTCTCCTTTTTGAATATCATCCTTATATTCTAGCAGTTGTCTTTGCCCCAGATTCTGTCTTCTGGTTCTTTAGGCCAGAAGAATTGAGGATTTTCTACAGTAGTTCTAGTCATCCCATGTGGTACCAACTGTGGCCTGCCCTCAGGCTAAAAGCCATAAAACCATGAAACTCACTCAATGCTGTTCCCTTCTTCCAAGTGTCTATTCCAATCAGAATTTGTCTGCTTTTGATTGGTCTCTAGTACCTTCAGGTAGGTTTTTTTCATACTTTACCCAGAGATTATACTTGTCATCTGCAGGAGGGTCAGTCTGGTAGGAGCTTATTCAATAATATCTGAAGCAGTACTGGATCATCTGTATGATACTGATTCTTTCAAATATGTTAAGACTTGCTTTATGGCCTAGTGTGTAGTCAATTCTTATAAATTTCCCATGTGTGCTTATATAAAATATATATTCTCTAATATTGCCATACGGTTCTATCTATGTGCATTAAACCAAGTTTGTGAATTGTTTTATTCAGCTTTGTACATATTTAACAATTCTGTCTGCTTTACCTACCATTTGAAAGCAGTGTGATAAAATCTCCACTATGATGCTGGATGTGTCAATTTCTCACTCAAGCAGTCAACTAATGATTCTAGGTGACAGTAATAATAATGATGATGATACTATTTCATATGACTGCAGTAGAAGGGCAATTAGAGTTATAATCTGACCCATATTCTTTCACTAGGTCAATTTTGAATGTAGCTTTGAGGGTAAAGTTCTACATCAGTTACAATATCCTTTAACTGTTCTCACCAAACTTATATCAGCGGTGTGTCATGTAATATAGTAGAAAGAAGGTTAGGTTGGGATTTTGGAGACCTGAATTTGAATCCCAGTTCTATTGATAACAGGCTGTGAAACTTTTGGCAAATACCCACCCTAAACATCTCCCATCCTTCTCCTTTTTTGAGTTCCTTTGTCCTCATGTAAAACAAGGAGGACTGGACTAGATGAGATACTATGAAGGCCTCCTCTCTGTTTCTGATATACTCTGTATCAATAAGCTATATAGCCTACTAGACACAGAGTTCACATTATTGATGAAGAAAAGGGTAGGGTGTCCTTGACATGCTGAGCAAGTGCCACATAGTGAGGAAAGGAGAAACAAGATGCAAGTGGCATCAGGAAGAGCAATATTACCAGTAGAGAGTTGAAGGGTTTCTGCTCCCTGTAATTAACAATTAAGTCCATGTTCTGGCTCCTTGGTACAAAGAAAACAATGTGGTGAATGGCCAATTCCAGGCCTTTGCTGCTGTAATGAAAATGAAATAGGCACCTGCATGGCTCTGCACATGACTCAGTGAAAAACGATCCCCTTGCTCTAAGGTTGCACTTATATTTTCTTTGTTTGTACACAGGGCTTTCTTGTCACATTCTGAAGTGCTCACCAACAGTCTCTTTGATCCAACAGTACCATATTAATTATTTAAGGTTTGTACATCACTTTTCAATTAACAGTTTCCTTGGCTCCAGAAAATATATACACACAATTTATAAGAGTATTCTTTAAATATTCCATGAGGAACAGGTTACTATGAATTAAAAATAAGAATGCTAATAAAATATGTAATACCTTTTAAAGTGCAATGAAACATCAAGAAATTATAAATCTTTTAATTAAATGCTTCTTCAGTGTATCTTACCCAGGTGACAATATTAAACATGTATAAAATTAAAGTCACAAAAATGTTACTTCATCTCATTTGTCAACTCAATAAAGTGAGGACACATCAATTTAGGTTATAGGAAGGGATGTCCTGGACAGGGACTCAGGAGACTAGCATCCAGGTCATGGTTCTATCACTAGGTAGTTGTATGATCTCTTTGCCACGTCTCAATTTACTAATCTGTAATATGGACTATTTAGAACTTGTTCAACATTAAAAGTCTATCGATCTATTTTCACAGCACTCAGTAGTACTTGTACTGGTCTTTTTTTTTTTTAATATTTATTTATTTATTTTTGGCTGTGTTGGGTCTTCTGTGCGAGTTGGGTTTCTGTGCGAGGGCTTTCTCTAGTTGCGGCGAGTGGGGGCCACTCTTCATCACGGTGCGCGGGCCTCTCACTGTCGTGGCCTCTCTTGTTGCAGAGCACAAGCTCCAGACGCGCAGGCTCAGTAGCTGTGGCTCACAGGCCTAGTTGCTCTGCGGCATGTGGGATCTTCCCAGAGCAGGGCTCGAACCCGTGTCCCCCGCATTGGCAGGCAGATTCTCAACCACTGCGCCACCAGGGAAGCCCATACTGGTCTTTTTTTATGGTAATAAACACGTAACATAAATTTACCGTTTAACAATTTTAAGTATACATTACAGTCTAATTAACTATATGCACATGGTTGTAAAACAGATCTCTAGAACTTTTTCATCTTGCATGACTGAAACTCAATACCCACTGAACAGTAACTTCCCACTTCCCCTCACTCCAGCTCCTGGAAATCACCATTCGACTTTCAGTTTAATGAGTTTGACTACTTTAGATATCTCACGTAAGTGAAATCATGCAGTATTTGCCCTTCTGTGACTGGCTTATTTCGTAAGGTTCATCCATGTTGTAGCATATGGCAGGATTTCCTTCCTTTTTATGGCTAACCAATATTCCAGTGTAGGTACATACATTTTCTTTATCCACTCATTTGTCAATGGACATTTAGGTTATCTCCCCCTCTTAGTTACTATGAATAATGCTACAGTGAACATGAGAGTGCAAGTATCTATTTGAGATTCTAATTTCAATTCTTTTTGGGTAAATACCAAGAAGTAATCCCATATGGTAGTTCTATTTTTAATTTCTTGAGGAACTGCCATTACTGTTCTCCAAAGCAGCTGCACCATTTTACATTTCCACCAGCAGTGCACAAGGGTTCCAATTTCTCCAAATTCTTGCCAATACTTGCTACGTTCTGTGTTTTTGATTTTTGGATATTATGTATTTTGGATATTAACCCTTCATCAGATATATAAGTTTCAAATATTTTCTCCCACTCTGAAGTTTGCCTTTTCATTTTGTTGATCGTTTCATTTGCTGTACAGAAGCCGTTTAGTTTGATGTAGTGTCACTTGTTTATTTTTGCTTTTGTTGTACTTTTGGCATCATATCCCCCCAAAAAAATTCTTGCCAGGACCAATGTCAAGGAGCTTTCTCTTCATGTTTCCTTTTAGGAGTTTATGGTTTCAGGTCTTACATTTAAGTTTTAAGTCCATTTGGAGTTAATTTTTGTGTATTGTGTAATTTTTGTGTATGGTCCCCAACCTTTTTGGTACCAGGGACCAGTTTTGTGGAAGACAGTTTTTCCACGGACAGGGGCGCAGGGGCAGTGTGTGTGTGATGGTTCAGACGGGAATGCGAGCGATGGGGAGTTGCAGATGAAGCTTTGCTCATTTGCTCGCCACTCACCTCCTGCTGTGTGGCCTGGTTCCAGGGGTTGGGGACCCCTGGTGTAAGATAAGGTCCAATCTCATTGTTTTGCATGTGGATATCCACCATTTCCCAACAGCATTTACTATTACCCAACAGCATTTATTGAAGAGACCACCTTTTCCTTTGTATATTTTTGATGCCTTGTCAAATCTTAGTTGACTGTATATTTGTGGGTTTACTTCTGAGCTCTCTATTCTGTTCCATTGGTCTATGTGTCTGTTTTTATGTCAGTTTGCTTTAATCTTAATTATTTCCTTCCCTCTGCTAACTCTGGGCTTAGCTTTTCTTTTTCTAGTTTCTTGAGGTATAAAGTTGTTTGTTTGAGATCTTTCTTCCTTTTTAATGCAGGCACTTATTGCTATGAACTTCCCTCTTAGCACTGCCTTTAAGCATCTCGTAAGTTTTTGTATGTTATATTTTGTCTCAAAGATACTATATAATTTCTCTTCTAATTTCATTCTTTGATTCACTGTTTTTTTCATGCATTTGTTTAATTTCCACATATTTGTAAATTTTCCAGTTTTCTTTCTGCTATTAATTTCTATTTTCATTCCATTGTGGTCAGAAAATATACTTGGTATGGTATCAGTCATCTTAAAATTGTTGACTTGTTTTGTGACCTAACATGTGATCTATCCTGAAGAATGTTCCATGTGTGCTTGAGAAAAATGTGTATTCTGCTGCTGGTGGGTGGAATATTTTGTATATGTGTATTAGGTCCATTCAGCCTATACTGTTGTTCAAATCCTCTGTTTACTTAATGATTTTCTTTCTAGATGTTTATCCATTATTGAAAGTGTGGTATTGAAATCCCTTACTTTTACTGTGTTACTGTCATCTTCTCCCTTCAGTTCTTTTCAATGTTTGCTTCTTATATTTGAGTGCTCTGATGGGTGCATATGCATATATATTTACAATTGTTATACCTTCCTGAAAAATTGACCTTTTATTACTATATGATGTCGTTCTTTATCTCTTCTGAGAGTTTTTGACTTCAAGTCTATTTTGTCTGATATAGGTATGGCCACCTCTGCTCTTGTTTGGTTACCATTTGCATGGATTATCTTTGTCACTTCTTTCACTTTCAGCTTATGTGTGTCCTTAAATTTAAAGTGAGTCTGTTGTTGACAAAAGATTTTGATCCATTCAACCACTGTATGTCTTTTTACTGGAGAGTTTAATCTATTTACATTTAAAGTAATTATTGATAGAGAAGGAACTACTATTGCCATTTTGTTAATTATTTTCTGTCTTGTAGTTATTTTGTCCCTCATTCCTCTCCTGCTGTCTTGCTTTGAATTGTTGATTTTTTTTTGTAGTAACATGCTTTGATTCCTTTCTCATTTTGAGTATCTTCTATAGGTATTTTCTTTTTTTTTTCTTTTTATTTATTATTATTTTTTTTGGCTGTGTTGGGTCTTCATTTCTGTGCGAGGGCTTTCTCTAGTTGCGGCAAGCAGGGGCCGCTCTTCATCGTGGTGCGCGGGCCTCTCACTCTTGCGGCCTCTCTTGTTGCGGAGCATAGGCTCCAGACGCGCAGGCTCAGTAGTTGTGGCTCACGGACCTAGTTGCTCCGTGGCATGTGGGATCTTCTCAGACCAGGGCTCGAACCCGTGTCCCCTGCATTGGCAGGCATATTCTCAACCACTGCGCCACCAGGGAAGCCCTATAGGTATTTTCTTTGTGGTTGCCACTGGGTTTACATAAAACATCTTAGAGTTATAAGAATCTATTTCAAGCTGATAACAACATCAATCACATACAAATATGCTACACTTTTACTTCTCCCCCCCAATATTTTATGTTACTGATGTCAAAAAATACATATTTTATATCATGTATCCATTAACATACTTTTATAGTTATAGTTATTTCTACACTTTTGTCTTTTAATTTCTATAACAGAATTAACAGTGATTTAACCACCCTCCCATTACAGTATTACAGCATTCAGTATTTGTCTATATATTTATGTTTACCAGTAAGCTTTATACTTTCATATGCATTCATGTTGCTATTTAGTGTCTTTTTGTTCCCACTTGAAGGACTCCTTTTAGAATTTCTTGTAAAGTAGGTCTAGTAGTGGTGATGAATTCCCTTAGCTTTTATTTATCTGGGAAAGTTTTTATTTCTCCTTCATTTTTGAAGGATAGTTTTGCTGGATATAGTGTTCTTGGTTGGCCTTTTTTTCTTTTAGCATTTTGATTATAACCTCCCACTCCCTTCTGGCCTGTAGTGTTCCTGGTGAGAAATCCACTGATTGTTTTATGAGAGTTCCCTTGCATGTGACAAGTTGCTTTCCTTTTGCTGCATTCGAAATTCTGTCTTTGACTTTTGATAAGTTGATTATAATGTGTCTCTGTGAGATTCTTTGGATTCATCAAAGTTAGGATCTGTTGGAATTCTTGAATTTGGATTCCCTTTCCTTCACTAGATTGGGAAATTTTAGGCCATTATTTATTTAAATAAGCTTTCTGCCCCATTCTCTCTTTCTCTCTCCTTTTGGGACTACCATAATACATACACTGGCCTACTTTACAGTACAGCATAAGTCCCTTAGGCTTTTTTCATTCTTTTTTCTTTTTATTCCTGACTGGATAATTTCAAATGACCTATCTTTTAGTTCAATGATTCTTTCTTCTGTTTGATCAATGCTGATCTTGAATTCCTCTAAGTTTTTCAGTTCAATCATTGTATTCTTCAGCTCCAAAACTTCTCTTTGGTTCTTTTTATATTTTCTACCTCTTTGTTATTTTCATTTTGTTCATATATCATTTTCTTGAGTTCATAGAACATCTTTATGATGATTATTCTGAATTTTTTATCAGGTAATTCATATACCTGTTTCTTTAGGGCTGGTTTTGAAGATTTATCTTGTTCTTTGTAGGGGCCATGTTTCCCTTTTTCTTTGTGTGTCTTGTAACTTTGTGTTGGGATCTGCACATTTGAAAAAACAGGCATGACTTTTAGACTGTACATACTGGCTTTGTAAAGGGGAAGACACCAATCACCTTGACTAGGGAATTAGGCATTCTCTGAAACTTTTGTAGGGGATAGGACTTCTCTGGGCCTGCGTGTGCAATTCCTCAATTAGAAAGGCTTGCTGGTTTCTATTTCAGGAGATCATAATCTCTTGCTCCCTCTGGTGTCTGCCTGCAGCACTGCAAGTTCTCTGGTTCTCAGCAGCAAGCTGCCTTGCTCTCTCTTGTTCTCAGGGGCTGCCAGGCATCCAAAGTATGCCAGTTTCCTGTCAGTGCCATAAGTCAGGTGAGACAGATACAAGTCCCCTGGCAATCCTCCAAAAAGCCAGAATGCAGGACTCACACTCAACTCCCCTCCCTCCTAAAGGGGAGAACCAATGAGCTGGGGTATTATCTTCCAGTGTGGAGCTGTGCCAACTTGAGAGAAGGGCAATCATGAGTAAAGCAAAACAGTTCTTCTTACCCACATCAATGTGGCTGTTCTTGGCTTTGAGATCATCTGGGGTATTGCAATATCTTAACTGTTTCCCAGAGTTCTCATAATGGTATTTTGGTCTGTATATAGTTGTTAAGTGTCTCTGTGGGGAATGAGAACTGGGACTTCCTATTTTGCCAGTTTGCTCTTTTTCACTGGTCTTTTTATTGCCTTCTAATGTGCATGTCTGGTCTCCTCAAGGAGACATTTTGAAGGTAGAGGCATACTTTTCTATGCACTGAATGATTTAGGTACAGAGAAGATTCTTAACAATCACTTATTGAATGAAATCTGCTTTAACATATTTTAAGGTTTTCATACTTTTTGGAAGATAATACATCTCTGTTAGCCTTCATCCTAGATCATGCCTGTCTAAATGTACTGTTTTTACAGGGCTCCAAATAAATTCCTCAAGACCTTATCTTAAAAATCCTACTTTGAATCTGCACTGCAAGAAAAAGCACAGACTTTTACAGTGCCACATATGCTAATTTAGCTTTTGTAAAAATCATAATCCAGAATTGTAGAATTTCCACCCTTCCTCAAGGCATGGGCAAATACAATTTCTTCCCAAAAGCCTCTCCAATGCTTCAAGTTAGAACTCATTCATTCATTCATCAAATATTTAACAGGCACCTCTTATGTGCCAGGCACTCTTTTAGGCTGTGTGGGCTACTCTGTAGCTCTGATTATGTTACAGAACTTCTCATAGCTTTTCTTTAATGTTAATGTATGTAAGTTGTTCCTTCTTCAACTGTGGGCTTCTAGAGGGAAGGAACTGTGTCCAATTCACCTCTGTAACCCTGGAATCTGTACAATGCTTTGCACATAATTGAGATGAAATACAAGAGTGCTAAAACAAACTCCAAACAGCTAGATTGGGGGAAAAGAAAGTCTTCTAAACCATCTCAGTTTGCTGAAGAACCAGAAAGGCTGAAGTGCCCTATAATCAGGTGTTATATAAATTCCACCAGATCTCAATTAATTAGCTTCTTTTATGCTTCTTTCTAATCCTTCTGGAAAATATGTTGATGACTATTTTCTATCCTTTACTTAAAGGTTACTAACAAGTTAGTGATCCATATTTCAGTTACATGTATATCAAAACAAGTCAGCAATAAAAATGGAAATGCACTCAAGTGATTTCCAGAAATGTAAATATCACCATCACTAGCTACCACCACCCTCCACTTCCCCAACTTAGAAAACATACCCTCCTCTCCCACCTATCACAAACTCTATCACAGCAGTATTAGAATTGACAGCTAGAGAATAAAAAGCCAAAAGGAACAGCAGAAACCAGAAAGTGCCACATATAGGAGGGATAAAATGTGTTCGACAAACTAATGTCCCAGGATCCCAGTTCTAAACTGAACAAAATAAACATAGAATGTGGTGAAATCCACTGGTTGGGAGATTAAAAGTTTTCTGAGTGTCAAGAAACCTTGAAGTCACAAGTAAGGGAATATTATTCAAAGAAAACTGGGGATTTCAAAATACAGGGAGAGGATCAAGCTACTTTTATAAGCTCCTGGTACACAGTAGGCACTTAGTAAATGAAAGCTATTATGAGGAGTTAAGGTCTAGCTCAAATGTCCCTCCTTTGTGATGTCCCAGGCACAGGCTACTGAGCTCCTTCCTCTGTGCTCCGTTATACTCTGTACAGGTTTCCAACACACCATTTTTATATGCAATTTACATATTTATTCCCACTCCTATGCAGGAATTTCCTGGATGGTTGGGATCATGTCTTATGCGTCTCTGGAACTGGAAATAGTAGGCGCTTACAATTATTAAGTGAGAGAATAAACAAACTACCATACAATAAGAAAAGGTTTCGATTATAAAAGAATGAAGGGCTAGGATGAAAGATCTTGTCTGTAAGTCTTCTTGCTCATTCCTTCGCATTTCAAATGTCTCTTTTGTTACTTGTTCTGTTCAAAGTACATTTACGTATCTTCTTCCATTAGCAATATAGAATAGGTTTCACAGAGTAAATTCTTCCAGATGATGCAGCATGCAACAGTGGGAGAGCATGGGGTTTGGTTTTTTAGTTTTTACTTCTTATTTTGAAATAATTTTAAATTGGTAATGGAAGAATATAAATTATATACTTTGAACAGGACAAGTAACAAAAGAGAACGGCTTTGAAATGTGAAAGAATATGCAAGAAGACTTAAAAACAGGATATGATGCAAGAATGTAGAGTTCCCTTCACCCAGTATCCCTACTGTTAACACCTTACAAAACCATAGTATAATTACCGAAAGCAAGAAGTGAGCCAGTAAAATTAACTATTCTACAGACCTTATTTGAATTTTCAAGTTTTCTCACTAACGTCCTTTTTCTGGTCTAGGATCCCACATTACATCTAATTGTCAGATCTCCTTAGTTTCCTCCAGTCTGTGACAGTTCTCCAACCTTTCCTTTTCTTTCATGACACTGACACTTTTGAAAAGTACAAGTCAATTTTTGTGTAGAATGTCCCTTAATTTGGGTTTGACAAACCTAGGTTGGACTCTTGACTCCATGACTTACTATCTATGTAGCCTTGGGCAAGCCAACCTTTGTGGGACTCAAGTTTCCTCATCTGTAAAATGATATAATAATACTGACTTTCTGTTTTAAAAAGTAAATGAAGCAATATATATTAAAATACCTGGAATATAAGGCCATACCACAAATGCTAAGTCTTTTCTCCTTGCCCCTGCCTTTCAACTATTTCTGATAGAATTTTGCTAAAAGTGTAACCCGTATTTCAATGCCTTCTTTTATAGATAAAACCACATATAACTTAGCCCTCAAGTGATGACTCAGTGTCATCACTATAAATAGCCATTATTGCACTGTGTAACAGTTCTAGGTCTGTGTTTTTTGTTCTCTCTCACTGCAGTCCCTTCTCATTGTCAGTATGCCTACGTGTAAGGGCCTCATCATTTCCTTTCTGATTTTCAGCTTGAAACATATGGAGTTCCATTTATTTACTTATATATTCATCAAAGACATACTGAAGCTACTGTGTCAGGCCCTGTGTTAGGATCTTGGAGAAAGTGATAAATTACCTCCTGTCCTCCTTGATTTTATGGCTAGTTGGAGAAATGGACAAGTAAACAGTTAATTACAATTCAGTGTGATTAATTCTATGAATGACATAATGCAGAGGAGCATATAAGAAGAACACCTAACCTGGACTTGGGGAAAGAGTCAGGTTGGGGAAGGTTTCATAAAGAAGGTGCCATTATGTCTCAGTAAAGGTCTGCAGAATGTGTAGAAATTAACCAGATGGAGAAGGAAAGAGGGCAAAAGGCACACAGTTTAGGAAGAGCTATTAGAAATACGTGCTGAGTAAAAGTAGATCGGTTCTGAAAAATAAATCTCCTGTGTTATAAACTTGCAGCTTGAGAGCGATTTTGCGCCAATACCTCAGGGGCTCAGAAACTTGACCAGGAAAATTCTGGCCCCAGGGTTGTGTTCTGGAGACTGCAGTTGACAGACCTAAACCTTTGGATATTATGCTGAGCTTACCTCTTTCAACATCTGTGAACCGAAGTAAAATTTAAGGCTACAACTGGCTGCTTGTTCCCATTTCAAAAGTATAACAGGTTTGCCCCTTTCTGACAGAGGAGTTTCTTGCTTCAAAAAAATATATCAATGGTCATCAAAAAGTCCTTTTTAAACTGACCCTTTTAACTGAGCTGGTAAGAGAGGTTTTGAGACTTTCCCAGCTGTCTTCCCTTCTACAGCACTCATTCCTACGGCCTCAGAGGTTTGCCTTTGAGCCTAACTCATTCCAAAGCTCTAGTCTGACCATGTAAATTTATGATCTCAGCAAGTGCTACAAGTATATTACCCATCAAATACTGGAACTTAGGAGAATGCAATATAAGATTTTCAAATTAAGAGGTTTTTCTGCCAGTTCCTATTTTACTCTCCCAGTCATCTTCACTTTTTTTTTTTTTTTTTTCCAATCTGGAGAGTAAATAAGCTTTTAGTTTTCTCCACAGGGGATATTTCTCAAATCTTAGCTGCTTCTAACTCAAAGCAATAATATTACATACCGTCAACTGGTGTATGAGGAGGTCCATTAAGAAGGTAATCTTGTTACTAAACAGAACATCAGTGCAGTTTTCTGAACAGTTATTGCAGGTGAGGTTGTAAACATTGATTGCATTGCAGAGAGACCTAACAGAAGGAGAAAAACACCACTTATAAAACCCGTGCAGCTCTTCTCTAAACAATTTAAAATACATAAAATGAATGGTATAAAAGCAACAGGCATGGGATAGAAGTCACTCTAAAAAAAAAAAACAAGCCAAATATTACTAGGTGCAAGGTCCATCAGCTAGATATAAAAGCTTGTAATTTTTATCCACAGCCCAGTGTTCATTAGTAACTAATTCTTGCCTCTTATTAATTTCTTAGTTGCAGCAGCAGGCAATGGAAATGTACTTACCAGTCTACTGACAAGGTCTTAATAATCTAAGATTAGATATTACCCAGGAATTTTGGGATCTAGAATTCTTTGAATAATACCCAGAAAAAAAGGTCTGCCAAAGCTCCTGTTGCTAGATCTCCTGGTCGACAAGGGCAGATGATGGAAGAAGGGAGCACACATGAGGAGAAACTAGAGGCTTTCCCTGTGAGACAAGAACTGCAGAGTTCTGGGGAGTGAGCACCACACCTGCTCAGAGACTGAGCAGGGGAGGACCTAGAGAGTAAAACAGTCTAAGGTCAAACCCACCAAAGAAATGTTTTTTTTTTTCTTAAGGATTAAAAAATTATATGCCACTGTTCAAAGAAACATTTGGAGCAACACTCAATGGGTATTCTTCTGAGTGCTTTGAAAACTGTGATTAACCTGCATTGCCTGAGTGATCAATGTTGATTCCTGCCTGTCGGACTAAATCTCCTGCTTAAGTCCTACATATAAGTGTTTTGATTTAGTCCCTTACAACCAGTCCTCTAGAACAACAATTCTTAAAGTGTGAACCATGGACCAGTAGCATCAATATCACCTGGGAACTTTTAGAAATGCAAATTCTCAGGTTCCACCCCAGCTTACTAAATACTAGAAACTCTGGGGGTAGAGTCCAGCAATTAGTGTTTTAACAAATTTCACAGGTAATTCTGATGCATCTTCAAGTCAGAGGACCACTGTTCTGGAATAGGGGCTCTAGAGTTTGACAGAGCACTAGCAACACCTGTATATCTTTAAAGATATATACTTGCCTGAGTTCCTCCCCTGGAGATGCTAGTTGGGGAATGGGACAGCTCTAGACATCTGCATGTTTCAAAAGCTCTGTGAGCAATTCTGATGTATAGCTAGAGTTGAAAAGTACAGGTCTAAGAACCAACAAGTGAGTATTCATTCATTCAACAAATATCTAAGTGCCTATGATTTTCCAGGCTCTGTGCTAGGTGGACAAGACAGACAAGCTCTCTGTCCTCATGGAGCTGATGCTCTAGTAGGAGAAAGATGGTGAAGACAGCCCCTCTTGTACTTGTAATCATCTGTTTGTCTGATATAGTTGTATCTTGCTTCACATAATTGATAGGTTCCTGAAAACTGAGCATTAGAATACATTGGTTAAGAGTAGAGGTACTGGAATAAGACACTAGGTTAGAAACCCAGTTGTGCCATTTGAGGTTTTAGTAAGTTACTCATTTAATATCTTAGCATCCATTTTCTTTTTTTTTTTTTAAAATTAATTAATTAATTTATTTATTTATGGCTGTGTTGGGTCTTCGTTTCTGTGCGAGGGCTTTCTCTAGCTGTGGCAAGCGGGGGCCACTCTTCATCGCGGTGCGCGGGCCTCTCACTATCGCGGCCCCTCCCGATGCGGAGCACAGGCTCCAGACGCGCCGGCTCAGTAATTGTGGCTCACGGGTCCAGCTGCTCCGCGGCATGTGGGATCCTCCCAGACCAGGGCTCGAACCCGTGTCCCCTGCATTGGCAGGCAGATTCTCAACCACTGCGCCGCCAGGGAAGCCCCCATTTTCTTATCTATAAAACTGAGATAATAATACCTAAGCTTCACATGGTTATCATGAGAATTAAATGAGATAACAGATGTAAAATATTATACTTAGGACAGTGCCTGGCACATGGTTAAATACTTAATAGTGGTAGACTTCGTTAGGGTTATTAATCTTATTATTCTTGTTAAGAATAATGCACAAATAAAACATTAAAAAATCCAATCAAAGCGTGCTATAGAAGCTATTATTTCCAGGATAATAAAGCACAGTGTGTCCCAAATTTTTTCATGGTATACTGGCATAAACAATGAAAGGACTCTAAGTTGAAGGGAGCCAGGAGGAGGTTCAGCTCTGGCCTGACTTAATCCCTGAGGATTGTACAGGAAAACGTGGCCTACATGTAACTCATTTATGACACATTGGTTGGAGGCGCTACCTAACAAATTCTCCACAAATGCAAATCAGCATTATTTCAGTTATTAGGTAACATATTTAGATTTTTCAAGAGGGCTTTTCTTTTTAATTTAAAAAATAACATGTATTTGTGATTATAAAAATAATTTTAGATAACTGTCATAACTTTGGGAAAGAGAAGCACAAATAAACAGTAAAAAACTATCAAGAGATGATTGGTATTTGTACTTCCAGTCTTCTCTTCTTACAAATATTCACTTAGTTAATATGTGTACAATGAATATTTCTCCATGACATTTAGTATTCTTCTATAGGGACTTCCCTGGTGGTCCAGTGGTTAAGACTTCGCCTTCCAGTGCAGGGGGTGAGAGTTCGACCCCTGGACGGGGAGCTAAGATCCCACATGCCTCGGGGCCAAAAAACCAAAACATAAAACAGAAGCAGTATTGTAACAAATTCAATAAAGACTTTAAAAATGGTCCACATCAAAAAAAATCTTAAAAAAAATTCTTCTATAACACTGGTCTTCAATTTTTTTTAAAAAAGCAGCAGAATGCTTTCTTACTCAGAAGCTTAAAAGCTAACAAAATCTTTTTCAGAAGCTTAAACCAAAGAACAGATAAAATAAGACCTCTTCTGACTGAAGCAGAAGTGGGGGACCCAGGACCCTACTTTGTTCTCCTCTCAAAGAGCCTTGAAGGGTTCCTCAGAGACCTGGGGACACCTGCGGGTGTGTTCCCTTGGAGTACAGTAAAAACTACTGAGCTTCAATACAAATAAAATTTAACTTGGTAACTTTTTGAATAGGAATGATGACCTTAGTACAACACACACAAAAAAGCATGGTGAAAAGTATCTCCCTCTTACTTATTTCCCTCAGCCACTCAGTTCCCTACCTTAGAAATCACCATGGTTACTAGTTTACATATCCTTCCAGAAGTAGTCTGTGCATATGCAAGAGTTGTTCCCTCCCACACAAATGGTATCATACAAGATTTGGAGGGTGAAGTGAGCCAAGGCCATCTTCCCGTGCCATTGGTTGTTGTCCTTATCAAGCAAGGTTTGGAAAAGTGAGGTTTTCCTGCAGTAGTATTCAGGTTCCATTTCCCGAATTCTGTGTGTCAAGAGCCAGTGGGATAACTTGTACTACTTGATTTGATTTCCTAACCTCTGATCTGCAGCCTTAAGTACCCATTCTGTGGTTTCCTGGTTGTGAGAGAAAGTCGTGTGTGGCATTAGCTTATTTCCTTCCTAACTTGTGTTTGGCCTCAAAGGGAGCAGTGCCCCCAGTGGATATGTCTGGTATTGTTTTGGAGTCAACAACAAAAGGTCTACAACTTTTTCCAACAGTTTTGTAAACATCCAATTTCTTACTTTAAATTCCTTTTCTGATTAAAATACTTACATTGAGAAATATTATAGATTTTAAAAGATGGAACAGTGTCATCCAATGGATATAAAATTTTACTTCAATCAATCCCTTACTATTGTGTCCAATTTTCAACGCTATAAACAACACTGTTTTAATATTCAGAGTTCTTAGTTATATGCCACAGGAAGTAAGCTCTGGTTGATTTAAATATTAAGGAAATTAATCGACAGGCTATTGGGTATATCATAGGATTTAGAAAACACAGGCATAGAGGTTACACTGCCCGGACCAATATCCAAATCACATACCATGAAATTGATCTGCTAAAAAAAACACTGGGCACCATATGCCACAGCTTGAACTCACACTATGATTTTGGACACCAGATGCAGCTGCCTCCGATTGTCAAAAGAATAGAGTTTGGGATGTCCTTGCTTCTAACTTCATTAGCCTCAGAGTAGAAGTCTGGAGTGGGTATGTTGGGTCGTGAAGCCCAGGTCACAAGTTTATATACTAGACACAAAGAATACTGGGAAGCAAATACCTGGCATTCTCATGCTCTATAGTGGAAGGGCCACATTATATGCTTGGGAGCTCCACAAACAGAGGATGTGCTCAATAGCACAACTCATGTTCAGAATAGCTGTACTGAACAAATCCTTCTGCTTCCTTAGGATAAAGTTTCAGCAATGATAATTTGAGTCAAAGGATATGAACATTTAAGATTTTTGATAGACACTGCAAAATTCGAATTGCCCGCCAGAAGAAAATATTTTAAAACAATTTATACTCCCAGAAAAAGAGTTTCTCCATGTTTTTACCAACACCAGATAATTTCATTATAAACAACTGTTACTGATCTGACAGCTAAAACTGGAATTTTTAAAGGTTGCATTTCTTTTATTACTAGTGTGATCAAAGACTTTTTCATGTGCTTATTGCCAATGTATATTTATATTTTCTTGAATTATCACTGTGAACCTTTTACCCATTTTTCTATGGGGGGGGTCTCTCTTTTTCTTACTGATTTATAAGGCTCTTTACCAATAATAAAGATATTAACCTTTTATCATCATATGTAGCAAATAAATTTTCCAGTCTGTTGCTTATCTAAACTTTTTGGTTTTTGTCATAAAGAATGTTTTCATTTTTATTTGATAAAATCTGTCAAACTTTCCCTTTAGTACACCTGGGTATTGTGTAAAACTTAGAAGGACCTTCCCACTTCAAGATTATAAAAACATTCTTTTAAATTTACTTCTGGCATTTTCATAGATTTTTACATTTAAATGCAAGCTATGAAATTGATTGTGGGATAAGGTATAAGGTAAGTAGCCACTTATCTTTTTGTTAATTATTCTTATCCTCTATTTTAAAATTTTTATTGGAGGTTTTTATCTTTTTCTTAGTGATTTATAAGGATTCTCTCAATATAAATATAACAAAGGGTTAATACGTGTTGTTAATAAATTTTCCAGTTTACCTACTGCCATTAATTTTGCTTGTTATTTTGAAGGCATTTTTTATGTACTGAAGCTAAACAATTTTAGGTAGTCAAATAATTCTTTCTTTGTGATTTATTTTTTTCTTCCTTTCCTTTTATCCTTTAAAAGGTTATTCTTCACTATAAGATGAGGTAACTACATGTCTGTGTCTAGCCATTTGTATTTATTTTTCTTTAATCATCACTGTGTGTGGTAATTTTATGGTTTTATAATTTACTATCAAATCATTTAAAATTTATTTTGGTGTGTGGCATGAGGCAGAAGCCTAAATTCCACCCCCCGCCCCAGAGATTACTCAATAATTCACCTTTTCTCTACTGGTTTGAAATGCCACCTTTACTATAACTATATATATAGGATATAGTCCCTGGTTTCTTAGTCTAGTTGATAATATTGTTCAGCATTGTGCCAATATCACATTGTTTTGTGTATTGCAGCTTTATAGTGGGACTAACATATGTAACTATAGATCCCTCAAGGCTTAAAAAAAATGAGGGTACTATATTTAGAATGACACGTGGAATTATAGTTCTATAATTGTATCCTCTTTTCCCTTTGGTTTTGATCTATAATTTTTATGGTCTTGATTTCTAATCTCTTTTTTTCTGTCTTATTCAATGAAATCCCTACAACTTGTCTAAAATCTTTTGTGGAATATCGTAAGGCATAAATAAAAATACACATGAAAAAGCAAACAGCACATGGTAGGGGATTTTGTCCTAAAGCCCTCTGTGCTTTACATTAAAGAAACTGCATTTACTAGTAAAGTATGGAATATGCATCTGTATAATCTTATGCTCACAAAACTCTCCAAAGAAACTTCCACAAAGAACTACTTTCTGATGAGAAAAAAGCGGGGCGGGGGGGTGGTGGTGGTGGCAGTAACCAAAAATCTCAGGGTCAGGAAAAACTTGTCCACTTAGTAGAACTTGTTTGAAAAACAACCTCTATTTGAAGAGCACCTGTCTTAGAAAGATCACTTCTTTGAACCCAGCTTGGGTGGTCTGCCCAAGCAGCTTTCCTTGTAATTTAAAACTCAAATGACTGGAAGCACTTTTTAACATCAAACAGAAAGCCCCAGATTTTAAAAGTATCTTCTGAGAAGACAGTAAAATCTTACTGTCCTTTCTGTCAAAAGTACACTGTGGTTGGGTTTAGATAAAGGCTTTCTGCTCCAAATAATCATGAATACATGAGTGAATCTTCTGTCAGTAAGTCTTCTCACTGAAAATGTTTCCTCTGAAAAACAGAGGACAGAAAAGGCATCACAAAGCTGGGTATTTTAGCAATAAATACAGGAACCTATTTATACCCCAAAAGGACACTAATAGAATACAAGTGTAGTACACCTCTGACATTAAGATTAGTATCTAAGATGTTATGAAATAGTTAAATAGAAAAGCCCCAGGTGGTTGTAGCCTAAGAGGACTTGATAATATAACTAAGCAAGTATGTAAGTTTATATCCTTATGCAGTTTCTAGTGATTAAGACTTTTCAGGAAACACTGTTCACCAAAATCCACTATCTCATACCAGTGTCAAGAAAGCAGACATTTAAAAACAACTGCCATTGGCAGTTTAAAACCAGAGTCCTTATATTATAAATTATAATTTACCAAATGCCTTTGGCTTGCATTGAGCATTTAATAAATGGCATATAGCTTATACACATGGAGGTGAGTGAAGGCTTTAAGTTCCTGCAGAGCAAAATTCTGTGCTAAGTAGGCACAGCAAGTAATAAGAGTCACACCAATACAGCTGCAAAGAGAAACTTGGAATTTTCATCAGTTACTGTTTCAGCCCTCATGTAAGAAAAGGATTGGCTTGATGTGGATAAGTGTAGGAAAGAGACAGAACATCACAAAACACAGCAAATGATATAGTTTAAGGAAAGAAGATTATCTGGACTGAACCAGAACACACAGCCCTGGAGTAATACCAGTTTCCTAGGGAAGGGAGAAATGAATATTAAAACTAGAGCTCTCAAACATATTATAATTTACCATGTACATTTTCTTTGCATTAATCATTTAATAAATGGTATATAGCTTACATGCATTGCCATTCTCAAATTATGCTTTGTCTTTATAAAGCTCCAAACTAAAATAACTTTTAAGATATTATTAAAAAGAATTATTTGAAACTAGGGAGATGCAACTGCAGTTAGAATTCTAACGCCCTAACTGGACCCACCAAGTGAGTGGCCCCTCACAGCACGGGGCCTGTGATGTAGGCCTGGCCCTGCAGGATTGGCCCACCTGAAAGCTGCATGTGCCAATTCCGGAGGCTAAAAACTGAGACTAGTGTCAAAGCACTGAAAACTCTATTCTATTATACAACTACTCTAAGTTAGCTCTAAGCAAGGTCCTTGCCTGATTCATCCTTTTTGGGGCCCTCATAGTATGCAGCACAGAGCTGGCTGAGCACAGAGATGACTAAATGAAGGGACAACTGTCTTCCTTCTTTCAAGGAGAATATGCAAGAATGTACAACTGTGGAACATACTAACACATTAATTAACCACATTTTCCACTATTCTGCTTTTTTAAACACTCATTAGAATGACTAGGGGTGGGAACCCCATCCCCCAGTTAAAGATCAAGTATCTTGTAAATTCATATTGCTATTTCAGATTCAAACTCAGGACTACGGGATTTTTTCTTCAAACTTCTCTATCAATATATAACAGCTCTCTTTCCTCTCTTTGACACTGAGAATCCTGGTCCTTAAGGGCAGCAAGGATGACAGAGTTAGAATATCCATAATTACTTATTTGCTTTATGCTACATTATAACACACAGCAGTTTGAGAATAACAAAATTAATAGTACACTAATTATGATTACTGAAAACAGTTAAAAATATTTTGGCATATGCCGTACCTATTCCTCACCTCCAAAGAGGCTGTACTAGCTACATCGTCAGAACATACAGTCATCTCATACTACACTCTCCCTCTTAATCTTCTTTAGTTTTAGTGCCATAATTACATATTTAATATTCACTATCAGTCCACATGTCAATATATCTATATTCATTGCTTGTCTGAAGCTTGTTCTCTATTAGACTCCTTAGCAAAGTCTTGTGGGAACAATATTCCCTGAGTTCTTGCATATTGATAAGTGCCTGTGCCTTTTATAAGGGAAGGTCAATTTTGCTGAATATAAACTCCTTGGCATGTATCTTTCTTTTCTTGAGTATATTAAAAAATGTTACTTCACTTTCTTCTGAAATAAAACACTGATATTGAAAAGTCTAATGATAAATGAATTTTCTTTCATTTATATATCATGTGCTCTTTTGCACTTTCAATATGTAATTTTAAAATTTGAAGTACAATTTATACACAGTTACCATTTACCCTTTTTAGTGCACAGGGTTTTGACAAATGCATTCAGCAGTGAAACCACAACCACAATAAAGATATAGAACCATCATCTCCCAAATTCCCCTGGGTGGTTACTTTCTAGTCATCTCCTCTCCTAACCCCTGACTATCACATATCTGTGTTCTAATTCTGTAGTTTTGCCTTTTTCAGTCATATAAATCGAATCATTCCATATGTAGTCTTTTGACTCTGGCTTCTTTCACTTAGTACAATGCATATGAGATTCATCCGTGTTGCTGCATGCATAGATAGTCTGTTCCTTTTTATTTCAGAATAGTATTTAATTGCATAGATACTTTCCATGCTTACGGATTGCTTATTCCTTTACCAGTTGAAGAATATTTCGGTTGTTTCAAGTTTGGGGCAATTATGAATAAAGCTGCTATAAACATTCATTTGCAGGTTTTTGTGAGCACATATTTTGTTTTATTTCTCTGGGGTAACTAGGAGTGGGACTGCTGGGCCATATAGTAAGTATATATTTAATTTTATGAGAAACTTACACGCTGTTTTCCAAAGTGGCTGTTCCATTGTGCATTTCCCACTAGTAGTGTAAGTAAGAGTTACAATTGCTCTGCATGCTCACCAGCACTTGGTAGTATCAGTTTTCTTTTTTATGAAATTTTAGTAGGTATGATGAAGTCTCTTCTTGTGGTTTGAATTTGTATTTCCTAATGAGGTAGAGCATCTTTTCATACACTTATTTGCCATCTGTATATCTTCTTCGGTGAAGTATCTATTCAAATCTTTTGCACATTTATTACCTCTTATTCTGTAATGTATCCAAAGCACATAAAACACTTCCTGGTCTATACATATCAGGAACTAAAAAATAAACACTGACAACAGAGCAAATGAATATAATACTCTCTTCCTCAACCAAAAAAGGTAAAGAAAGAACACTACCCAGCTTGGAAAACATGTGGAAGGTTCATGATTTTTCAATTTTTAAAACAAATAAAATCAGCTTTCATTTGCAAATCTTTTAGTATCAGATCTCTTAGTTCTTCTCTACAGAAAGTAGAAAGACTCTAGTGTATATTACTGAACCAGTGAATTTAAAATTATAAACCAACATGGAATGCTAACATGGAGTGTTACCAGAGAGTGCTATTTGATTATGCTTATAAAGTTATTTATTGAGGCAAGGGAGAAAATTTTCTAAAGCAGTCTCATTTTAATAATGTTCACTTGGTCTGTTGTACCAAATAGATTTTAGACATATAGTACTGATTAGAATAAAATAAACTGAATAAAAGCAAAGCAAAATAGTATTTAACATGGAAAATGTATTTGCAAAAAGTTCTATATGTGGTCTTGCATATATGGAAATCTTTTAAAGTATTATTATTTTATTGATAAAATTTGAAGATATTGAATAAGCAAGTCTTGGTTAATAAGAAAATGTCTTCTCAGCAAGAAATCTGAGGACAGAAGAATGATGCAGAAAATTTAATAAGGAAGAGATGATTCAGTTTTGATATTTTTGTGCCCACAGAGAATGTGGACTTGTGACAGAATTTGGAGGTATTTTTGCAGTGGACATTTGGACATTTGGATCCGTGTGAGCTGCGGGTAAAGAGGAAAACTTTTCCCACTGGCACAGTGATGACTAGTGTAAATCCACACTGCCTTCTCTACCTCTGACTCCCTCCATTCTGAAGCTAGAACACTTAGGGTGGGCGGGGATAGCAGGGGGGCCAACATCCAGGAACTGCAAATCAAGACAGCTCAAGGGGTCTTGAAGAGACGCTAATAATGCTGCCGACCAACTTATCTTTACTATGGGTATGTAAATTATGTGCATCCTACACTTCAGTTTGCATCAAAATTCAATGTAACAATCACAAATGATTATTACATTGCATATCATAGTCTACAATGTAACATTTTAATAACACTGAGATTAATATTTTAATTAAATGATTTTCCTAAGTATAATGATGCCTCAGAGCAGGAGTAAGAAACTTTCAAGTAGATATGTTATTTCAAGGGTTCTTCTTTAATTGGTGAATTTGGGACAATTAGATAGGCAATTTAATTATTCCACACAGACATATTCTAATTTAAAATGCGAAACCATATATATTTTAAGCACAACCTAATTAGACTTCCTGCATTTCCTAAAATTAACCTCCCACTGAGAAGGTGTTATGTTTCAAAGATTACAAACATGTATTTAAAAATGTAGGATGAGCATCAAATTAAAACATTAATTTTAAAGTCTAGTGTTAAACTCTGTCTTGTCTAATAACAAGACAGTTATGATTAGCAAGTCTTTAGATATGTTCTTAAGTAGGATCTGGTTATATAATTTTAAAGTCACGATTAAACATGTTGGCTCTGGATAAGACCCCAGGTGGTTTGCAGTGTTAAACAGCAGATTAAAGTCGACACAACTAATTTCTTTACTTTAATCTTATTAGTGGTACAACAGCTGTCAACTGTAACCATTTCTGTTCAGCCTTCTGAGACATAAACAAAATGCCTCAATATGTCAAATGGAGATGAGTATTTATCAATCACTATGGCTAATTAGCTTGCAAAACAATGTTTTTACTTTTATTGTCTTGGGGAAAGTTATTCACTTCTAGTAAACCTTGATCTAAAAATAGACATTTAGAATTATATTACAATAATCCTGCCTAGAAATAAGGAATTGCTTATTAACAATGGATTGTATCCTAAATTTCACCCACACTGGCAAATACCATTTTATTAGCATTTAATGAGGGGCTATAATGTAGCAGATACATGGGGTGGCGCATGGTTCCCACCTCTATAGTTCCCACATCTGTTACTGATGGGAAATAAGTCTTATGATAAATTTACTCCATATTTGCCACCTGATTTAAGTCATGAGAAGGGTGTTTAAGGTAACACAGAAACGTTGCACTGCTTTTTCAGACTTCATTGCTAGATCTTCTCTGAACATTTTGTCTCATACATACAGATAGTTACAAGTAGTTTTGGTTCATCTTTCCCAATTTCTGTTAGATCATTCCTCTTGTCCCTCTTTGGCTCCTAACTTGTTAGGAGGGAAAAATCATTCCACAAGCATTTTCTGTACCCACACCAATAAGCCACTACAATAATTGGTTTAAAAACCTTAAACCAATCAACCAAACAATACCACCTCCACCAAAAGTAAAAAACTAAACAAATAAACTAAATAACAACAACAAAAAACCCCCAAGCTACTCACAGGAATGATGACAGTAATTTGTTATAAGATATCAAAGAAATATTCAATTTTTATTAAATTTTTAAAAGCTAAATATTCACATATCAGAAACAAAAGTATAGCCATCATTACCCTGTAAATACCAGCTTTGTAAGAGATCCACTGAGGACCCTTATAGACTCAAACTTAAATTAAATCGCACTTTCTGCATACACCTTCAATAATTTAATTTTTTTTTGTTGTGTGGTGTAGAGTAACTTACTGATTAGTCTTATCTTTCCAGTTGTGATGTAAGCTCTTTGAAGACAAAAATCTCACATATCTCAGAAGAAATTTAACAAATACCTGCAGACTGATAATATCTCTCTTTGGTGATATCATGTAGGCAATAAAGTAGAGAAGGAAGAGTACCAGAATAGAATGCGCAGTCCTAGCTGCCAGTATGATAACTGATGGTAAATCATTCAGTCTTTTTAAGCCTTAGTTTCTTCATTTATATAATGTGATAAATTGGTGAAGACAAGCCAAAAACTCTGTTAAATAAATGTAATATATTTATAAAAGTTTTATTACTCTTGTATTTCTGACATTGCCAAGTGTTTTGCAGGGATTCAAAACAACTTCTTTGTAAAGGTTCTCTCTCTCACTCATCTTTTACCCACAATACTAAACAAAGTACTAAGTACATGGCAATAAAAGAATATATTAAATGACTGAATTCCTCTTTGGTTAAAATAGCATAAGCAATACGGGCTTAAATTAAGGTAGTGGCAGCACTAATAGAAAGATGAGTGAATGAAATAGATATAAACTTTTCTTGCCAAAATGTGAAATAAATAAGGAATAAATGCCTTTTACTTCTCCCTGAATTAGTCATTTTGTCCAATTCACTCAGACTTAATTATTTTTTATATTGTACTGACAGTGTTCTAATATTTTTTCCTCTTATTAGAACATTTGTGTCCTAAGAATATCAAAATGTGTACAGCTTCCCAAGCACATCCTATTATTTCAGGCCTCCATGATCTTGCACATGCTGTGCTCTCTGCCTAGCAGGATTTGTTAATTTGGCAAACTCTGAATCTATCTTTTAAAACTCAATTTAGATGGCATATCCTACAGGAAAGATTCTGTGTCCTCCTATGGCAGTTAATTACTCCAACCTTCATGTTATCTCTGTACTTGGTACATACTTCTATAGTTATACTTAGCACATCATACTAAATTACCTCTTCCCCTGTTTAGCTCACCTCTTAATGAATGAGCCCGCTGCGAGTATGGACAATGTTTTATTTCCACAAGTCTACTGCTCAGCACACAACTCTCAATCAGAATTGTACCAACCTCCTAGGTATGTGTGGAAAGGTATAATAACATATTTGGTTGTCACAATGACTGAGGGCAGAGGTATTTAACGGGCCAAGGGATATTACACACCTTGCAGTGTGAGGGCAATCCCGCATTCTGACCCAGTGCCACTGGTACCCCATGCTAGAGTGTGACAATTCACAAAGCCCTTTCCTACATATTAGCATTTCACCTTCACAACAACCCTGTGAGATGGAAATCTTTCCCCCATTTCCCAGATGAAAAATACTACAGCACAATAAGGTCTTAAGAGACAGGTCTCACATTAAATACTGGCAAAGCTGGTATTTGAACTCTAATGCTCTGACTCTAAATCCCAGCTGAGTTTAATCCATTAGTGCATTATATTCCCTCTTCTCTAATTCTAAATACAGATATTCCTGGCTTCAGTTCTAGAACTAATCAAGTGGGAAAGTGAATATGTTTATAGAAGTAGATTTTCGCCTAAAATACATTATGTGTTAGACTGTATACATATTTGTAAAATGTGATATTATAATCCTCATCCTATTTAGGTGTTTCTCAAGAATCTAAGTCCCAGATGGTAACAAAAGAAAAGAGGTTACAAAGTTAGCAAAGTGCTACATAGTTCATAATTCTGAAAGTGCTACAGAGTATTTCAGTAAGACTGCTGTGTTACACTGTCTAGAACACCAAAGGACTTGGTCACAAACTCTACCTCAACTGTTTAGTGCACTGACACTTTCCTCACAGAAATACACTGCTGATTTTAGAAGGAAATTAATAAGAAAATAGGATTCACTTAATAGAAATTAGCTTTACAACCATCTTTGCTGGAATGCATAAATTTGAAAAACTGAGAGAGATTTGTATTTATATTAACTCAAATGTCAATGCTGAGAACTATTTATATGAATTTTTATTTTCAGTAAGGCAATAACCTGATCTCTGAATCAACAGCTAGGCTTGATGAAAATGATTCCCTGGAGAAGGCATTAGTGTAAAGGAAATAGCAAGCAAGTTAGAGCCTCAAAGAAGTTGTGAGTAATGCCCCAGGAGTTATTTAACAGTGACAGTCCAAGTCAAAGATTTTTCTTAAGTAGAAACGTAACCAAAAATGTTCAACCAACAAAATATTACCTGAGAACTTTATACATGGAAAGAAAATGCCTTAATGTAGACTGGGCTAAGAAAAAAGTTTCAGAACTGCAAATTTTATCAGAAAACATGAATCCAGCATCTACCAGTGCAATTTTGGTAAAACAACAACCCCATCTAGAATGAAGTTTTGCATTTCTTATTGGGAAAGAGAGAGAGAGAGGAATAGGATAATGCAATGCTCTGAAACTTGCATCAGGTACTTGACTATGTCATGCTTTGGGATAGATGTTTAATAATATGGAGATATTGTGTGGTTTCCCTGAGAAGAACAAAATTGCAAGTCCAGAAAAAGCTTGAACTGAAATAAGTCAACGTTTTTCTTCCTTCTTTTAAGTACTATAAAAATGACTTAACAAAAAAATCATTTGTCTTTTACCAATGCTATATCTTTCTCCTAGCAGTTGAAACTGCACTGTTAAATCTTAAAATAAAGGCATATTATTCAGTTCTTAAAAATATAATAAAGCTTTACCTTGTAGTATAGGATTAACATTCTGAGCTGCATCATGCTGTCAGGACTTGAGTGGGGGGTTGGGGGGTGACTGCTCTTGCAATCTCCTCACATTCAAAACATCTTAACCTCAGCTTCAAAACAGGCAACTGGTTCTAATTTTAGAAGATAACTAGTGTAATGATTAAGTTCATCATGAACAAACATTTTTTATTAAAAAGTTGGACTATGGTCCATTATGATCAAGTCTGAGAAAATAGTCTAAGAAAATATACTTCTAGTTTTTGTAAAAATAAGACAGTGCTACTGGGATTCAAACTAAGTCCTAATTATAAAGTTAATAATGAGGTAATCAATCTGAGACCCAAGGGCCAACCAAGAAAGTTAACACTTGAGGGCTATAAAGAACATGAGTAGTACTGTTACTTGTTCTTGCAGAACTTATGTACTGTTATTAAAGAACAATACACAATACGTTTTCCAATCTTTGATCCTGAAAATACGCTCTGCACTCTAGAGTATGTTACTTGAAGTATGCTTGCCTTAGCATCCAGGGACAGAATGTTTAATGTGTATAATTTTCTATACAGATTCTCCAAACTGGGGTTAGGAGAAAAAAGGAAAGTTCAGCCAGTCCCAGCTTGTAGAAACATTTAATGTTCATAAAGAACTATACCCTAGAGAACTTGTAAAACGTGCTTTCTCTATTTCTACTTTAAAATGTGGGCATTCATTCATTCTTCCTTGGTATGAAAGAATTTAGAAAAACAATTCTATGAGGTCGCAAGGAAGGTTCTATAACATAGTCCCATATTTTCAACCCAATCTAGAGTTTTAAAAAATCTTTAATATTTGTATTTAAAAGTGTCAGGCTCTAGGTTGGACGGGACAGAAATTTACTCAAAATATGTCAAGTAAAAAGAGGCATTTACTGTAAGGCTGCTGGGAACTTTCACGTGAATCCAGGAGAAAATGAACTACCAGACTTCAGGAGGGCAGGAACAATGCCAGCTCTGTGGACTGGGCCTACTCTCATTTCTGGCCTCCTTTTCTCTCATGAAGCAGTTCTGGTCTCCTCCTTTCCCTCCAACTGGCCTTCATTAGTCCTGCTAAACTTGGAGTGAACATAGCCCTGTAATGACCATCCCAGAAGTTACTCTACATGATTTTTCAAATTCAAACACACACACACACACAAAATGGGTTGGAGTTTTATAATTTTCCAACTGCAAATTCCTGAGAGAGAAACTTGACTGGACCAGTTTAATTTGGGGGGCTGCGTTTTAAGTCTGATATTGCTGGCTGGTCTATAGATTGGCTGCTTTTACGTCAAATGTCCATTCTTGGTTTAACCAGCTATGGCCATTGAGGGAAACATCCTATGGCATAAAATATAGCTGCTTAGAAGAGGCACAGCTGCAATGCCTAGAACATGTAGTATTCATAACACCCAGAAAAAGGGAACAACAAATTGGAATGTAGTTGAGGCGAATATGAAGTGAATATGACAAGCCAAGAAGAAATAAAGGGTAGTAGGGAAGGAAGCTCATGGTGAGAACGGGTTAACGGAGTCTGGATTGTGTTACAAACTGATGAGAAAGGCAAAGATTTAACAATAGATGAGCTCCAAAGAGAACAGACAAGTGAGTCAAGAGACCAGAATAAGAAGCATGCTATAGGCCAGGCACATGAGGCCAGGCATCTGAGGAAACTAAGTTTGCAGACATTAGATACGTAACAAAATGTTCCTTTTATGAAGAGCTTACATATACCACCAGGCTGGCTACTCCACAAAGGTAACACAGCAGGCTAGTACTAATGATATTTAGAGTTTAACCCACCTCATTTCCCTGTAAGTTCCCTAAGGACAAGGTCTATTTCAAATGGTTCCTAGATGTGGCAATCCCATTCCCATGTCCATACGTAAATACAACTGATCCCAAGAAAGGAATCCCTAGGGAACAGTTTCCCTGGGTATCAGGATCAGAAGCCCTACGTCATTTACCTGCTTCTGGTATACAACGGGATATCCCTTTTCCACTATGAAATGAACTGCATCAGTCGCTACCCTGTGAGTATCACTAGACCAAGAAAAAGGAACAGACACCTTTATGGATGAAACCTCAATAATCATGGGAGAGTAATTCTGAACACTCTGCCATTTGGAAAGAATAAACACTCTTTGAAAAAAGAGTATCATGGCTCTCTTTCAGGTTGCAGTCATGCCCCAAACATCATTGCTCCTGACCCTCATTCTGGCAGTGGTCACATACATGGCTGCTGGTGACTGTGAGGAGTAAACAAGGGAAGCCACGCAAAGCATCTAACACAGTGACTGGCACTGAGGATGCTCTCAATAAATGTTAAGTTCTGCCTCCCCACCAACTTCAAAGGATCAAGCAAACGCAATATTGCCAAGTAGATAAATTGCACAAGTTTATGTTATTTTACTTTGGAGAGTAAATTTGTGATCTTCCTAGTAGTAAGCAAGGCTCTACCTCACATCATCCTAAATTTATTTATTTTTACTGTATTCAGTGACTATTGTTCTACCTGAGACTGATTTACTAGATAGATAAATGTATATACTTTAAAGAAGCAAAAAGCAACTTAATTTGTTTGATATGAATAGAGAGGTATACTTTATAAAAGCCACAGCAGCAGGAAGAATTTATTTTTCATCATAGATTAAAACAGGAGTAATCTTATATAAACCCATGTACTCTGATTCTAAAACTGTGATAAGGACAACAACCAAGAATATAGTTCTAGCATTCCCCTTGACCTTCTGAGGAAAGCAGTTACAGATATAAGACACACAAATTCACAGAAGTTTAAAGATGGAATAAAAAAATATTGCTTTAAGTCTAGCTAACAGAGTGGTCAAAATCAGTAGGGCTTTATTTGGCTAAGATTGAGATGTGATCATATTTTAAGTCCACAGAGTCAAGTATTTGAAGCAGTGTGCTCTTTTACTGCTTTACTTCCATGTCTCAGAAAACGAATTCATTCATGTATTCAAATGATATTTATTAAGATACCATATGATTTATAATCAATGTATTTACTATGGTCTCTGATCCCAAGGAATTACAATATCTCTGAGAAGATAACACAACAAATGGAGTACTTGGCAACATTAATAAAGTGCTAAATTGGACTATTCTCTAAACTGTTTGATATTTCTTCAATGATTTAGATGAAGATACATATCTTTTATAGATCAACTTCAGGAGTGGCACAAAGTTAAAGAAAAAGAAACTAAACTAGAGGCCAAATCAGGATCCAAAAAGGATCTTGACAGGCTGGGCCAAAATTAACCAGGATGAAGTTTGGACTTAGGGTGAAAAAAACAAATGACCAAGTAAAATTAATAGATCATAGATTCTTAGAACCCAAAGTGACACAGACTTAGGGATTTAAAGTTCATTAATTAAGTAGGGTAAGTGGAGTCAAAACAATAACAACTACCAGAAAAACCCCACTGATATTAACTAAGTGCTTTCTTTGTGCAGAGCACTTAATAAATACACACACTTTTAGCAGCCAACAAGCCCTACCCTACATGGTAGGGTTACCATTTAACTGAGGCTCTGTTATAACAAGTAATTTAACCCATGATCCCATAGCTACCAAGTGAAAAGCAGAGATTTAAGCTCAGATCTGACTGCAGAGCCTGTCTGTTCTCCATTATACCATGTGGTCTGCACTGCTCCATGTTGATAAGACTACTTGCATATAAAAAAACTGTGTCCAGAGGGACAATGGAGGAAGAGAAGCAAGGCTGATGGAGAAGAAAGAGGGGCTGGTTAGTTCTGCTACAGAACAACCTAGAGCAGCTTAGAGAATAAAATAGTTAAGTAGAATAGCTTAACTATTTGGCCCCTTTTTTGTCCATGAGTACCTGTCAAGAACTAGAAATACCTGGTAAGTAAAAGGCAACCTGGGAAAGACAGCCCAGTATCATTTTTGGGGGTCCAAAAGGTTTGCTGGCTTCTTTATGAAATATGAACATTTACTGCTACCTAAAAAGGGCTTGGAGATGTGGAATGCCAGCAAGTGTCAACTCTCACTTCTGTTATCATTGCCACTATGTAAATATACTATAAAAACACAACACGAAGTTTAGGTCACAGCAGATCCATCTTCTTATTTACATAACATGGGGCATTCTTTTTGCCCAAAGAAAATGACAAACTACCATTTATTTTCAAATATTAAAAGCTATGTTAAGAGGCAAACTAGTATATACAGAATGTATAAACAATAAGGTCCTAATAGCACAGGGAACTATATTCAATATCCTGTGATAAACCATAATGAAAAATAATATAAAAAAGAATGTACATATGTATAACTGAATCACCTTGCTGTACAGCAGAAATTAACACAGCACTGTAAATAAACTATGCTTTGATTTAAAAAAAAGCTATGTAAAACAACTGTTATTAGCCTAAACCAAAGAAAAGGTTAGAATATGTCATTCATTGTTTTGTACTTGTTTTCTCCAAGTAAAATTAGGAGGCAGAATAACATGAGTCATTCCAAAAGTAGATACAACATGAAATGAAAATTGCCTTGTTAAAAAAGAGGGGATAGGGCTTCCCCGGTGGCGCAGTGGTTGAGAATCTGCCTGCCAATGCAGGGGACACGGGTTCGAGCCCTGGTCTGGGAAGATCCCACATGCCGCAGAGCAACTAGGCCCATGAGCCACAATTGCTGAGCCTGCGCGTCTGGAGCCTGTGCTCTGCAACAAAAACAGGCCGCGATAGTGAGAGGCCCGCGCACCGCGATGAAGAGTGGCCCCCACTTGCCGCAACTGGAGAAAGCCCTCGCACAGAAACGAAGACCCAACACAGCCATAAATAAATAAATAAATTTTTTTTTTTAAAAAAAAAGAGGGGATATATGTATACATATAACTGATTCACTTTGCTGTACAGCAGAAACTAACACAACATTGTAAAGCAGCTATACTCCAATAAAAATTTTTAAAAAAAAGAAAGAAAATTGTCTTGTTTCAGGGTGATCTTTCTTGGCACTGAAAACAATTTTACTGGAGCACATTTGTTAAAAAGGTTGATTTTAGAATACCATCTCCCGACCAAGTCCTTTCAGTAATAATTGATATATATATATTTTAATTGAAGTATAGTTGATTTACAATATTGTGTTAGTTGTAGGTGTACAGCACAATGGTTCAGTTTTATCTATATAATCTATAAATCTATATCTATCTATCTATATCTTCTTTTTCAGATTCTTTTCCTTTATAGGTTATTATGAAATACTGAGCATAGTCCCCTGTGCTATACAGTAGGCCCCTACTGGTTATCCATTTTATATATAGTAGTGTGTATATGTTAATCCCAACCTCCTAATTTATCCCTCCTCTACCCCTTTCCCTTTTGGGAACCATAAGTTTGTTTTCTATGTCTGTGGGCCTATTTCTGTTTTGTAAATAAGTTCATTTGCATCTTTTTTTTTTGATTCCACGTATAAGTGATATCATATGATAACTGTCTTTGCCTGGCTTATTTCACTTAGTAGGATAATCTCTAGGTCCATCCATGTTGTTGCTAATGGCATTATTTCATTCTTTTTCATGGCTGAGTAACATTCCATTGTACATGACAAACCCACAGTTAATATCATACTCAATGGTGAAAAGCTGAAAGCATTTCCTCTAAGATCAGGAATAAGTCAAGGATGTCCACTCTCACCACTTTTATTCAACATAGTTTTGGTAGTCCTAGCCACAGCAATCAGAGAAGAAAAAGAAATAAAAGGAATCCACGTTGGAACAGAAGAAGTAAAACTGTCAGTGTTTGCAGATGACATGATGCTATACATAGAAAATCCTGAAGACGCTACCAGAAAACTACTAGAGCTCATCAATGAATTTGGTAAAGTTGCAGGATACAACATTAATACACAGAAATCTGTTGCATTTCTATACACTAACGGTGAAAGATCAAAGAGAAGAATTAAGAAAACAATTCCATTTACCATCGCATCAAAAAGAATAAAATACCTGGGAATAAATCTACTGAAGGAGGCAAAAGACCTGTACTCTGAAAACTATAAGACACTGATGAAAGAAATTGAAGATGACACAAACAGGCGGAAAGATATACGGTGTTCTTGGATTGGAAGAATCAATATTGTTAAAATGACTATACTACACAATGCAGTCTACAGATTCAATGCAATCCCTATCAAATTACCAATGGCATTTTTCACAGAACTAGAACAAAAAATTTTAAAATTTGTATGGAAAAACGAAAGACTCTGAATAGTCAAAGCAATCTTGAGAAAGAAAAACGGAGCTGGAGGAATCAGGCTCCTTGACTTCAGACTATAATACAAAGTTACAGTAATCAAAATAGTATGGTACTGGCACAGAAACAGACATGTAGATCAATGGAACAGGATAGAAAGCCCAGAAATAAACCAATGCACCTATGGTCAATTAATCTACAACAAAGGAGGCAAGAATAGCCAATGGAGAAAAGACAGTCTCTTCAATAAATGGTACTGGGAAAACTGGATAGCTACATGTAAAATAATGAAATTAGAACATTCTCTAACACCATACACAAAAATAAACAAAATGGATTAAAGACCTAAATGTAAGACTGGATACTATAAAACTCCTAGAGGAAAACATAGGCAGAACACTTTGACATAAATTGCAGCAATATCTTTTTGGATCCATCTCTGAGAATAATGGAAATAAAAACAAAAATAAACAAATGGGACCTAACCAGTGATAATTTGAAAAGGATTCAAGCAGGATTATGGGCTTTCTCTGTTTCTAAAAAAAAGAAAAACAACCCAGTGAAGATTCAGAAAGGTTTCAAAAATTTAAATTTTCATAAGTGGGTATAATTCTCAATTTCACACGAAAAAAATCTGCTGGAAGCAAAATATTCACTCAGAGGGAGTTACCTAGCAATAATTATAGAACAACTGCTGAGGTACCATGTGGAGTAAAAAGGAAGATGGGCAAAGTGGTGAGGAAAGAGGATCAGGGAGTTGGTTTTTCCACTCACAGAGCTCTGGGGCTGCAGGGGCAGTGAAACATTAGGCTTGCAGTCATAGGTAATCCACATGATAAATGTTACTAGACAGTGGCTGCAACTTCTCAAATCTTTTCCTGTTTATTGCTGAGAAAAATGAACTATTGTAAGATAGTAAAAAAAAAAAAAACCAAAAAAACAAAAAACAAAATACAGTCTCTCTAGGTAAGAGCCATGAAATGCCACAGGAGGCAGAAAACAAAATGTGCTAAGGTGGCAGAAGTTTCATGATGACGAGGGCTGGGAGCTCAACAGGGATAGAAGGGGAGGATCTGGGCAAGTTGAGAGCAAAGGAAGTCCCAAGGCCAGAGAGCAGTTAGAAGGAATATGAAAAAGTTGCTGACTCAGGCCCACCAGTGTGCTTTGCGTCTACATTTAAATCTAATGTACTTGTGGCATTTTTCTTGCCTGTCTCCAAGTAAGCAGCATAACCTTAATTCATTAGCCCGGAGAAGTGAGGCCAGTTTAGAAAGTAGAGTCATGATCTTGAGCTGTGCTAAGGACGGACAGGAGAATCTTAGAGTCAATGCTAGATGCCCACAGCCCTGAGTGCTGGCCTCACTCAGTAAGCAGTACCTGGCTGAAAACACAAGCCTATTGGCCTAAGATGAGATGAAGAAACAAACTCTCAATCCTGGCACTGTGGCCAGCTGAGAAGCATTGATCTGGACTTTCAGGATTCCATGGCTCCTTTCCAAAGCAGGTGTGCTAATTCTTACTTAGGTCTTTCTGGGAACTATGGAAACCTCTTCTGTTCCCTAAACAAGAGGCACAAATAAGCACCAGAACATGCCCTTTGCCACAATGACAAAGGTAGCTTCTGGGAAACAGGCATTTCATCTAGGTTACCATTAAGGGAGCTCAGGGTCATGCGTGTTGCAGCCTACCAGAAAACAAAACAACAACAACGAAACCAAAAAAGAAACAAAACAAAAACTACAGGTGCAGTTAAGATGAACAATATGAATTATTAACAGTTATGAAAAGCACTGTCCCAAAGAATCAAATGCCATTTCCTTTCTTATCTCAAACATTTTACTGTGTTTCATTCTTTCCTTCCTCTCTCTCTCTCTGCCAATTAATATACATTGAGTGCTGACAACATGCCAAGCAACACACTGTCAATAAAGTCTACTTTGATAAGGAATAGCAACTCTTCTGGGTTAGAACATCGATATGTGTGCTATAACTGCCCCATGTACAGTTTTCTGCTCCAAAGAAAGATATCCTGACTTTAAAGGACACCTATACCTTCTTTCATTAATCTCTACTTTGTCAGTATTGCAAAAGAACCCAAACTAACTCAGTATCAAAGTCTGTACTTAGAAATCTCTCACGTCAAATAGATAACACTGTCTTAAACCAGGCAAGATTACTACTTTAAAAACTGCCACCTAATATTTATATAACACTTTAAGGTTTACAAAGAACTCTCACATACATTATTACTTCAACTGATCCCCACACTGTGAGGTGAATATGATTACCCCTGTTTGACCAAATGAGGAAACAGATGCAACAAGATTAAGGCACTTGTCCCAATTCTCCCAACTAGTAACCAGCAGAGTTAAAACTGGAATTCAGGTTTGTTTGACTCCAAAGCTGGTGCTATTTCTATTTTACCAAATGTCTCTCAGGAAGAAAGATAATATACCTTTGGAATTTTTTTTTTCTGTTGTATCCAGCGGACAAATGAAGCACTCACTTTTGCAGAGTTAATTAAATATTTAAAAGTTTCTCAGTGATATAACTGAACTTTTATCAAAACTTCTCATTTAAACCCTGTAAATAAGAGTCTCCACAAAATATCCAAAAATTGTGCATGTTACAACTCAGGAATACAATACTTCTGAAATAATGCTGTCAGCTACTACATCCTAGATGGCCAGGGACCAAAGGGTGGCTTAAAAGAATAAGAAAGTAGATCTTGGGTCTAAAGGCTGCACGTGATCCTTACGACAGAGCAATTTGCAATTAAAAGACCAAACTGCAATCCACTTCCCAACTATTTGGCTAGGACTCTAGACTATGTCAGTCTTGACCTCAGACTGCTCTTCCTGGACATTAGGGACTTCTTCAAATTTCACAGCTCAGGCCTTTGTCAATGTACTTACCTCCTTTTTTGTATGCAATACAAAAAGTTAGCTGTTATTACTACTCATTTCTGTTCAAATTTTGTAAGCAGTTAGAACTTCTCACAAGTTCATCAGTTCTTCTAGATTTAGGATTAGAAAAGGTCACAGACCAAAGAAATTTCCTTCATAAGGCTTTTTAAGCTCAATTTGAGTTTTGTAAATGAAGTCGAGCACCTCTGTTTTTCTCCCTAATGGGGAGTGTAAGCTTTTGCTATTCAAGCCTGAATACACATACAATTTTCCTGTGGTCTCCCACATGGAAACCATAGGGCAGAAATGACTCACAAATGAAACGTGAAAGACAGATTAAAAAACTATACTTACTTAGGAGGAATTCGTGAAACTGTGTTCACATTTGTGACTGGGACCACTACTTGAAGAATGTGTTCAAGGGCTGTTAATCCACCAGCAACTTGAAATGCAATCTGATCTGCCACATTCTAAACAGAAATACAAAAAGAAATTAGCCCCATTTCCCAGGCATAAAATTATAACCAAATGAAATATTTAGTTGTAGTGTGAAATATTCTGTTGGTTCAATTATTCTACAAACACTTATTGAATGCTTACTCAGTGCTGGGAACAATAGGTCAAAAGTGGTGAACAAAAAATCATACTTGCTATCCCCCAAGAAGCTTAAAATTTAGTGGATGAGAACAACATTAATCAAATAAATATAAATAAAACAATTTCAATTATAATAAGTACTCTGAAGAAAAAGGAAAGGTGCTCTATGAGAACAGTGGGGGAATCAACTGTATATTGGGGAAAGGGTCAGCATAGGCTTTTCTGAGAAAGTTGAGGTTTTGAGACAGGCAAAAGAAAAGGGAAAGGGATGAAGCACTCCAAGCATAGGAAAAAATCATTTCATACAGAAGTTTTTAGCAACACTTTAAAAAACTGGATCATTTTGTAATGTTAATTACCACTTAAGACAAACTGACTTCCACAAAGATTTCCTTTGCTAGAACTTTTTTCTTCAGTAATAGAAGATAATCTAATATCTAACCAGTTAGGTGTACCTTTTTTAAAAAAAGTGGAGACCTTCAAGATGGCGGAGGAGTAAGACGAGGAGACCACGCTCCTCCCCACAAATACATCAGAAATACATCTACACGTGGAACTGCTCCTATAGAACACCTACTGAACGCTGGCAGAAGACCTCAGACGCCCCCAAAAGGCAAGACACTCCCCACGTACCTGGGTAGGGCAAAAGAAAAAAGAAAAAACAGAGACAAAAGAATAGGGACAGGACCTGCACCTCTGGGAGGGAGCTGTGAAGGAGGAAAAGTTTCCACACACTAGGAAGCCCCTTCACTGGCAGAGATGGGGGTTGGTGGAGGGGGAAGCTTCTGAGCCATGGAGGACAGCGCAGCTACAGGGGTGTGGAGGGCAAAACGGAGAGATTCCCGCACAGAGGATTGGTAACGACCAGCACTCACCAGCCTGAGAGGCTTGTCTGCTCACCCACTGGGACAGGTGGGGGCTGGGACCTGCGGCTCGGGCTTCGGAGGTCAGACCCCAGGGAGAGGACTGGGGTTGGCTGCGTGAACACAGCCTGAAGGGGGCTAGTGCACCACAGCTAGCCGGGAGGGAGTCCGGGAAAAAGTCTAGAACTGCCTGAGAGGCAAGAGACCATTGTTTCGGGGTGCACGAGGAGAGAGCACTGCCTAACTGAGCTCCAGAGATAGGCGTGAGCCGCGGCTATCAGCGTGGACCAGAGACGGGCATGTAACCCTAAGGCTGCTGCTGCAGCCACCAAGAAGCCTGTGTGCAAGCACAGGTCACTATCCACACCTCCCCTCCTGGGAGCCTGTGCAGCCCGCCAATGCCAGGGTCCCATGACCCAGGGACAACTTCCCCGGGAGAACACATGGCACTGGCTCAGGCTGTTGCAACGTTATGCTGGCCTCTGTCGCCCCAGGCTCGCCCTGCATTCTGTACCACTCCCTCCCACTGGCCTGACTGAGCCAGAGCCCCCTAATCAGCTGCTACTTTAACCCCGTCCTGTCTGAGTGAAGAACAGATGCCCTCAGGCGACCTACACACAAGAGGCAGGGCCAAATCCAAAGCTGAACCTTAGGAGCTGTGCGAACAAAGAGGAGAAAGGGAAACTTCTCCCAGCAGCCTCAGGAGCAGCGGATTAAATCTCCACAATGAACTTGATGTACCCTGCATCTCTGGAATACCTGAATAGACAAGAAATCATCCCAAATTTGAGGAGGTGGACTTCGGGAGCAACTGTAGACTTGGGGTTTCCTTTCTGCAACTAATTTGTTTCTGGTTTTATGTTTATCTTAGTTTAGTATTTAGAGTTTATTATCATTGGTAGATTTGTTTATTGATTTGGTTGCTCTCTTCCTTTTTTTTTATATATAGGTATATATATATATTTTTTCTGTTTTCTCTTTTTGTGAGTGTGTATGTGTATGCTTCTTTGTGTGATTTTGTCTATACAACTTTGCTTTTACCATTTGTCCTAGGGTTCTGCCTGTTGGTTTCTTCTTCTTATTTTTTTAGTGTAGTATTTAGAGCTTGTTATCATTGGTGGAATTGTTTTTTGGTTTGGTTGCTTTCTTCTTTCTTTTATTTATTTTTTTCTTAATTACTTTTTAATTTTTTAAATATTTAATAATTTTATTTTATTTCTTATTTTAATAACTTTATTTTCCTCCCTCCCTCCCTCCCTTTCTCCCTTTTCTTCTGAGCCATGTGACTGACAGGGTCTTGGTTCTCTGGCCAGGTGTCAGGCCTGAGCCTCAGAGGTAGGAGAGCCCAGTTCAGGACATTGGTCCACCAGAGACCTCCTGACTCCATGTAATATCAAACAGCGAAAGCTCTCCCAGAGATCTCCATCTCAACGCGAAGACCCAGCTCCATTCAAAGACCAGCAAGCTACAGTGCTGGACACCCTATGCCAAACAACTAGCAAGACAGGAACACAACCCCACCCATTAGCAGAGAGGCTGCCTAATATCATAAGGTCACAGACACCCCAAAACACACCACCAGACGCGGTCCTGCCCACCAGAAAGACAAGACCCAGCGTCATCCACCAGAACACAGGCACCAGTCCACACCACCAGGAAGCCTACACAACCCACTGAACCAACCTTACCCACTGGGGGCAGACACCAAAAACAACGGGAACTATGGACCTGCAGACTGCGAAAAGGAGACCCCAAACACAGTAAGATAAGCAAAATGAGAAGACAGAAAAACACACAGCAGATGAAGGAGCAAGATAAAAACCCACTAGACCAAACAAATGAAGAGGAAATAGGCAGTCTACCTGAAAAAGAATTCAGAGTAATGATAGTAAAGATGATGCAAAATCTTGGAAATAGAATGGAGAAAATACAAGAAACGTTTAACAAGGACCCAGAAGAACTAAAGAGCAAACAAACAACGATGAACAACACAATAAATGAAATTAAAAATTCTCTAAGGCTTCCCTGGTGGCGCAGTGGTTGAGAATCTGCCTGCCAATGCAGGGGACATGGGTTCGAGCCCTGGTCCAGGAAGATCCCACATGCCGCGGAGCAGCTGGGCCCGTGAGCCACAATTACTGAGCCTGCGCGTCTGGAGCCTGTGCTCCGCAACAAGAGAGGCCGCGATAGTGAGAGGCCCGCGCACCGCGATGAAGAGTGGCCCCCGCTTGCCACAACTACAGAAAGCCCACGCACAGAAACAAAGACCGAACACAGCCATAAATAAATAAATAAATAAAAGAACTATCTTCAAAAACACACAAAAAAATTCTCTAGAAGGAAGCAATAGCCGAATAACTGAGGCAGAAGAATGGATAAGTGACCTGGAAAATAAAATAGTGGAAATAACTAACCATAGCAGAATAAGGAAAAAAGAATGAAAAGAATTGAGGACAGTCTCACAGACCTCTGGGACAACATTAAACGCACCAACATTGGAATTATAGGGGTCCCAGAAGAAGAGAAGAAAAAAAGGGACTGAGAAAATATTGAAGAGATTATAGTTGAAAATTTCCCTAATATGGGAAAGGAAATAGTCAATCAAGTCCAGGAAGCACAGAGAGGCCCATACAGGATAAAGCCAAGGAAAAACATGCCAAGACACATATTAATCAAACTATCAAAAATTAAATACAAAGAACAAATATTAAAAGCAGCAAGGGAAAAGCAACAAATAACATACAAGGGAACCCCCATAAGGTTAACAGCTGATCTTTCAGCAGAAACTCTACAAGCCAGAAGGGAGTGGCACGACATATTTAAAGTGATGAAACGGAAGAACTTACAACCAAGATTACTCTACCCAGCAAGGATCTCATTCAGATTCGATGGAGAAATTAAAACCTTTAGAGACAAGCAAAAGCTAAGAGAATTCAGCACCATCAAACCAGCTTTACAACAAATGCTAAAGGAACGTCTCTAGGCAGGAAACACAAGAGAAGGAAAAGACATAAAATAAGAAACCCAAAACAATTAAGAAAATGGTAATAGGAACATACATATTGATAACTCCCTAAAATGTAAATGGATTAAATGCTCCAACCAAAAGAAATAGACTGGCTGAATGGATACAAAAACAAGACCTGTATATATGCTGTCTACAAGAGACCCACTTCAGACCTAGGGACACATACAGACTGAAAGTGAGGGGATGGAAAAAGATATTCCATGCAAATGGAAATCAAAAGAAAGCTGGACTAGCAATTCTCATATCAGACAAAATGGACTTTAAAATAAAGACTATTACAAGAGACAAAAAAGGACGCTACATAATGATCAAGGGATCAATCCAAGAAGAGGATATAACAATTGTAAATATTTATGCACCCAACATAGGAGCACCTCAATACACAAGGCAAATGCTAACAGCCATAAAAGGGGAAATCAATTGTAACACAATCATAGTAGGGGACTTTAACACCCCACTTTCACCAATGGACAGATCATCCAAAATGAAAATAAATAAGGAAACAGAAGCTTTAAATGATACATTAAACAGGATGGACTTAATTGATATTTATAGGACATTCCACCCAAAAATAACAGAATCCACTTTCTTCTCAAGTGCTTGTGGAACATTCTCCAGGATAGATCATATCTTGGGTCACAAATCAAGCCTTGGTAAATTTAAGAAAATTGAAATCGTATCAAGTATCTTTTCCAACCACAACGCTATGAGACTAGATATCAATTACAGGAAAAAATCTAAAAAATACAAACACGTGGAGGCTAAATAATACACTACTAAATAACCAAGAGATCACTGAAGAAATCAAAGAGGAAATAAAAAAATACCTAAAAACAAATGACAATGAAAAAATGAAGACCCAAAACCTATGGGATGCAGCAAAAGCAGTTCTAAGAGGGAAGTGTATAGCAATACAATCCTACCTCAAGAAACAAGAAACATCTCAAATAAACAACCTATGCTGATACCTAAAGCAATTAGAGAAAGAAGAACAAAAAACCCCCCAAGTTAGCAGAAGGAAAGAAATCATAAAGATCAGATCAGAAATAAGTGAAAAAGAAATGAAGGAAACAATAGCAAAGATCAATAAAACTAAAAGCTGGTTCTTTGAGAAGATAAAATTGATCAACTATTAGCCAGACTCATCAAGAAAAAAAGGGAGAAGACTCAAATCAACAGAATTAGAAATGAAAAAGGAGAAGTAACAACTGACACTGCAGAAATACAAAGGATCATGAGAGATTACTACAAGCAACTATGTGTCAATAAAATGGACAACCTGGAAGAAATGGACAAATTCTTAGAAAAGCACAACCTTCCAAGACTGAACCAGGAAGAAATAGAAAATATAAACAGACCAATTACAAGCACTGAAATTGAAACTGTGATTAAAAATCTTCTGACAAACAAAAGGCCAGTACCAGATGGCTTCAGAGGTGACTTCTATCAAACATTGACAGAAGAGCTAACACCTATCCTCCTCAAACTCTCCCAACATAGAGTACACGGAGGAACACTCCCAAACTCATTCTACGAGGCCACCATCACCCTGATACTAAAACCAGACAAAGATGTCACAAAGAAAGAAAACTACAGGCCAATATCACTGATGAACATAGATGCAAAAATCCTCAACAAAATACTAGCAAACAGAACCCAACAGCACATTAAAACGATCATACACCATGATCAAGTGGGGTTTATCCCAGGAATGCAAGGATTCTTCAATATACACAAATCAATCAATGTGATAAACCATATTAACAATTTGAAGGAGAAAAACCATATGATCACCTCAACAGATGCAGAAAAAGCTTTCAACAAAATTCAACACCCATTTATGATAAAAATCCTCTGGAAAGTAGGCATAGAGGGAACTTACGTCAACATAATAAAGGCCATATATGACAAACCCACAGCCAACATCGCTCTCAATGATGAAAAACTGAAACCATTTCCTCTAAGATCAGGAACAAGACAAGGTTGTCCACTCTCACCACTATTATTCAACATAGTTTTGGAAGTTTTAGCCACAGCAATCAGAGAAGAAAAAGAAATAAAAGGAATCCCAACTGGAAAAGAAGAAGTAAAGCTGTCACTGTTTGCATATGACATGATACTATACATAGAGAATCCTAAAGATGCTACCAGAAAACTACTAGAGCTAAACAATGAATTTGGTAGTAGCAGGATACAAAATTAATGCACAGAAATCTCTGGCATTCCTATACACTATTGATGGGAAATCTGAAAGAGAAATTAAGGAAACACTCCCATTTACCATTGCAAGAAGAATAAAATACCTAGGAATAAACTTACCTAAGGAGACAAAACACCTGTATGCAGAAAACTATAAGACATTGATGAAAGAAATTAAATATGATACAAACAGATGGAGAGATATACTATGTTCTTGGATTGGAAGAATCAACATTGTGAAAATGACTGTACTACCCAAAGTAATCTACAGATTCAATGCAATCCCTATCAAACTACCAATGGCATTTTTCACAGAACTAGAACAAAAAATTTCACCATTTGTATGGAAACACAAAAGACCCTGAATAGCCAAAGCAATCTTGAGAAAGAAAATGGAGCTGGAGGAATCAGGTTTGAGGACTTCAGACTATACTACAAAGCTACACTAATCAAGACAGTATGGTACTGGCACAAAAACAGAAATAGATCAATGGAACAGGATAGAAAGCTCAGAGATAAACCCACGCACATGTGGTCACCTTATCTTTGATAAAAGAGACAAGAATATACAATGAAGAAAAGACAGCCTCTTCAATAAGTGGTGTTGGGAAAACTGGACTGCTACATGTAAAAGAACAAAATTAGAACACTCCCTAACACCATACACAAAAATAAACTCAAAATGGATTAAAGACCTAAATGGAAGGCCAGACACCATCAAACTCTTAGAGGAAAACATAGGCAGAACACTATGACATAAATCATAGCAAGATCTTTTTTGACCCACCTCCTAGAGAAATGGAAATAAAAACCAAAATAAACAAATGGGGACTAATGAAACTTAAAAGCTTTTGCACAGCAAAGGAAAACATAAACAAGATGAAAAGACAACCCTGAGAATGGGAGAAAATATTTCCAAATGAAGCAGCTGACAAAGGATTAACCTCCAAAATTTACAAGCAGCTCATGCAGCTCAATATCAAAAAAACAAACAACCCAATCCAAAAATGGGTAGGATACCTAAATAGACATTTCTCCAAAGAAGATATACAGACTGCCAACAAACACATGAAAGGATGCTCAACATCCCTAATCATTAGATAAATGCAAATCAAAACTCCAGTGAGGTATCACCTCACACCAGTCAGAATGGCCACCATCAAAAAATCTACGAAAAATAAATGCTGGAGAGAGTGTGGAGAAAAGGGAACCCTCTTGCACTCTTGGTGGGAATGTAACTTGATACAGCCACTATGGAGAACAGTATGGAGGTTCCTCAAAAAACTAAAAACAGAACTACCATACGACCTAGCAATCCCACTACTGGGCATATACTCTGAGAAAACCATAATTCAAAAAGAGTCATGTACCACAATGTTCATTGCAGCTCTATTCACAGAAGCCAGGACATGGAAGCAACCTAAGTATCCATCAACAGATGAATGGATAAAGAAGATGTGGCACACATATACAATGGAATATTATTCAGCCATAAAAAGAAACGAAATTGAGCTATTTGTAGTGAGGGGGATGGACCTAGAGTCTGTCATACAGAGTGAAGTAAGTCAGAAAGAGAAAAACAAATACAATATGCTAACACGTATATATAGAATCTAAAAAAAAAAAAAAAATTGGTTCTGAAGAACCTAGGGGCAGGACAGGAATAAAGGCGCAGACGTAGAGAATGGACTTGAGGACTAGGGGAGGGGGAAAGGTAAGCTGGGACTAAGTGAGAGTTCATGGACATATATAAACTACCAAATGTAAAATAGCTAGCTAGTGGGAAGCAGCCGTGTAGCACAGGGAGATCAGCTCGGTGCTTTGTGACCACCTAGAGTGGTGGGATAGGGAGGGTGGTAGGGAGAAACAAGAGGGAGGGGATATGGCGATATATGTATACATATAGCTGATTCACTTTGTTATACTGCAGAAACTGACACACTATTGTAAAGCAATTATACTCCAAAAAAGATGTAAAAAAAAAAAAAAAGTCTATGATAATGATAATAGCTAAAAATAAATAAATAAATAAAAATTAAAAAAGCCACTTCACCTACTTTAGGGAGAATATTAAGTAACCATTTTAGAACTCAACCTATGATTTTTCTTCACAACTTCTCAATTGTATACAATTCTTGTGGGAAGGATATATAAGTTCTTTGCATTCCTCTGGCATGGGGGGGAAGAGTTTTTAAGCATACACAGAATCACTACATCAAATATGTGAAATACAGGAGAGCAACCTGCTATAGGCTGAATTGTGTCCCCGCCCTCCACTGAATTCTTATGTTGAAGTCCCAACCCCTAGTACCTCAGAATGTAACTGTATTTGAGGATAGGGAATTTAAAGAGGTGATTAAGTTAAAATGAGGCTGTTAGGGTGAGGCCTTAATCTAATATGACTGTTGTCCTTATAAGAAAAGAAGAGACACCAGGAATGCACATGCACAGAGAAAAAGGCCGTACACAGCAAGAAGGTGGCCAATTACAAACCAAGGAGAGAGGCCTCAGAAAAAAACCAAACCTCCTAACACTTTCACCCTGGACTTCAGCCTCCAGAACTCTGAGAAAAGAAATTTCTGCTATTTAAGCCACCCAGTCTGTGGTACTTTGTTATGGCAGCCCTAGCAAACTAATATTCAACCCTTCTATTACAATACCCCCTTATATTTCTTTTAATAGTATTCTACAGTTCATTAAGCCTTGAAATGTCTTTGAAATACTGAGGGGCTTTTTTTGGGGGGGGGTACTTGGGGGAGAGATATGAGTTATTCACAGGCTCTGTCAAACATGTTTTCCTGATTCTTCTGATGTTCAAAGCACAATGCTCTGCCTGCTTGATGTGGACTATCAATTATTGGCTCCAGTACATGTCTGGAGTTTGGTAGTATAATATCTTAATCATTCATTTACTCATTCTTTGTGCACAATAAAATACAGTCTGAGACTATAAGAAGTTCATCATGAATCCTAGACAAGACCTCACACTTTTAAGATTAAAAATTAACAATTTATGTTGTCATTAATGAAAAAATGTTTCCTTGCAATAAAACTAACAATCAGAAAATTGAAAACTTAGGTGCTCAGTAATTTATTTAAAACCATAATGCTGTTACCATTCCTTCTTCTTATGCTAGGATGTCAATATAATTAGAAAATAGTACCAACTTTATATTAGTACATAGCATACACAGATAAAACTGCACTAATCATAACTATATAGCTGGATGAGCTATGGTAAACTGAAAACACATTGTAATAACTCCAAAATTAAAAAATAAAGCTCTATAACATGCCATAATACCCCTGTTGCCCATCCTACTCATTATCTCTCCATCTTTCCCCGATGTAAAGGCTCTCCTGACTTTTAAAATCACAGAATCCTTTTGTTTCCTTTTCAGTTCTATAAAAATAGAATCACACTTCATATATTCTATAATATCTAACTTTTCTTGCTTATTTTTTCCCCTAAATTCATCCATATTGTTGCCTGTAGCAGTATTTAATTCATTTTCCTTGCTGTATAGTATTCCTTTGTCTGATTACATACCTCAACTTATTTAAATGTTTCACCACTGATTAACATTTGGGTTGTTTCCACTTCGAAACTCTGGACAATGCTGTTTTCAACATTTTTGTATATGTATTTGGGCACATGTGACATGCAGTTGAGTATATGCTTAAAAGCAGAACTGCTGGGTCACAGAGTGTGCGTAGGTTCAGTGTTATTAGTTATAGCCAGACAGCTTTCTAAAATATTCAGAACAATTTTTGTACACAGTGCAGTGCTGTGATGATTTCAGTTACTCTACACTGACACCAAAACTTGCCTTTATCAAGTTTTTTTTTTTAAACTTTAGTCATTCTAATGGGTGTATACTAGCCATTTCTTTTGGCTGTGTTGTCTTCGTTGCTGCATGCGGGCCTTCTCTAGTTGCAGCGGGGATGCAGTGAGGCTTCCATGGTGGTGCAGTGGTTAAGAATCCGCCTGCCAATGCAGGGGACATGGGTTCGAGCCCTGGGGCTACTCTTCGTTGTGGTGCATGGGCTTCTCATTGTGGTGGCTTCTCTTGTTGCAGAGCACGGGCTCTAGGCACGTGGGCTTCAGTAGTTGTAGCACACGGGCTCAGCAGTTGTGGCCCACGGGCCCTAGAGTGCATGGGCTTCAGTAGTTGCAGCGTGCGGGCTCAGCAGTTGCAGCGTGCGGGCTCCAGAGTGTGTGGGCTTCAGTAGTTGTGGCACACGGGCTCAGTAGTTGCAGCTCGCCGGCTCTAGAGCACGGGCTCAATAGTTGTGGCACATGGGCTTACTTTACTGCATGGCATGTGGGATCTTCCCAGACTAGGGATTGAACCCGTGTCCCCTACATTGGCAGGCCAAATCTTAACCACTGGACCACCAGGGAAGTCCCTGTATACTCACATTTAATTGAGGATTTTATTTGTCCTTCCCTGATAATGATGGGGTTGAACACGTTTTGTTTATTGGCTTTTTTTTTTTTTTTTTAATTTGAGGTATACTTTACAATAGGGTGAAGGGCTCAGATCTTAAGGATACCATTCAGTTAAATTTGATGAGTACCTACTAAGACCTGAACATTTCCATTACCCTTGAAAGTCCCCTCATGCCCCTTTCACAGTCAATCCCTCCTCCCTGATGCAACCACTGATTTGATTTATGGTACCATAGGTTAGTTTTGTCCACTGTAGAATTTCATATAAATGAGATCATATAGTACGTATGAATATTTAATTTGGTAGTGATTGGTTATCCTACCAGCAGTTTTACCAGAGCCAGGCCTAGGGTATCACGGAAGCATCTTTAGCCCAGGGGAAATGGCAGAGGGGCTCTGAGTCAAGATAGGGAAGTAAACACATATGTATATATCCTTTCTTCTATACTCAAATAGGAATTATAGATAAAATATTTAATAATATGAGAAAATAACCACATTAAAAATAAGTGAAACATCTCTGTAAAACAGGGATGGAAAAGCTCATAATAATGCACAGAGCAAGGGTCCAACTTTCAGCAGACTCTTAAAAGAACATTTGCCCTTCTAGACTCTTTCCTCTTCCTCAGCTTTCACACTGATTCAGCCTCCAAGTTCTGATTACTCATCTCCTGTTATGGCCCTTAACTTTTGCCTTTTCTATCCATGTCTATTCTTACCATGTCAGTTCAGGCTTTCATGGTCTGTTGCTTGAGGCACTGCAGCAACCTCCTAACTAGTATCTCTGGATCCAAACTTACTTCGCAGCACACCATTCTCTAGAGCAGTGCTTCCCAAACACTCTAAGATAAAAGTCAGGTGTTTTTGTTTGTTTCTTTGTTTTTAATATTTTCACTCCATTGTGACCAATAGTTTTGTGAAATATAATACAAATTAAATACTAAACAAATGAGGGAAAAAAGGTATACTAAGTTTGAGCCCACATTTTAAAATATTAGATGAAAGACATAAAATTACTCTTGATTTGTGTACTTATCTCACCATATTCTAGTGACAGTAGCCTGGCACTGGCCTGTGGACTCTCTTTTGAGTAGCCCTGCTCTGGATGCCTTTATATGCAATGAAGATAATATTCTCAAGAGTAAATGTGATCATGCCACTCTGTGGGTGAAACATTTGAATGACTGCTTCCTCACTGTCTACAGAATAAGGCCCAAACTCTTTAGCACAATTCTTCAGAATCTGATCCCTCTCTAACAGCCTCCTTCCCTGCCATGCTCCTGCCTCTCTCTCAACCAGATTCCCCATGTGGCCCATGCTGTTTCATGCCTCTGTGCTTTGGCATATACTGATCTTCCTAGAAGGGATGATCCTCTAGCTTTTCATCTTTGTATCCCCACTAAACTCAGAGCTTCCTGCAGTCAGGGACCATGTCTTCTTCATCACCACATCCCCAACACTTAGCAGAGGGGAATGTACTCAGAAAACGTTTCATCAGCGGTTGTTCAGAAAATACTTCATCAACAGTTTGGAAAAAGAAGGCTCACAAAGGTATTTTAACAGGATTTTAACTGTGAAAACACAGACAGTCAATTGCTCTGGTATGATCCCAGGATACAGTTCCTGTTACTGCATGTGCCTAGTGGAATAGTTTTCCACTGGGATTGAGCTTCATGACCAAAGAACAAAATTCAGTTTTTCGAGACGGAAAGACATGTTCACCTTGAGCCTCCTTAATAGCCACCAAGGAACTAAATTCTCCACTTGTACTCCGTTTCATTGTAAAGCCTTTGTATTTTGATATTTCTCAACTCAAAGTTATGTCATACCCTAAGCCAAGCAGATGCACCAACTGATGCAATCTGTCCACAGAGAAACAAAACAGCACCACTGCTGTTCTCGTAGACCGTTCCACAACGAGAGAACTGGGTCAACATTGCAAAAGTGTAGGGGAAAAGGACTGAGTGAAAGCAGACCATCTTAATGTACACATCTATGCCTTAAAAACAAAACAAAATAAACTCAAAGCCTTTCATGCAGTGCCAACAACATGGATATGACCTCTTGAAAAACTTAAAACATGGGCTCTAACAGACATTAAGCAGGAAAAAAAAAGCCAATTTCAGGAAGATAGGCCATTCAAAGCCAAATTTTTATTAAACTATTATTGAAAATTGAAGTTCTAATTTATCATTTGCACCTTTTCAGGGAACTAAGGCAAAAAAAGCAAAACCAACTGTGAAATAAAAAAACTCACAAATTTCTCCCCAGAGAAATCAAGGACGGTTTTGGTCATGTGCACTTCGGTATTACAGATCCAACAAGCCATTTTTGGATTCTCTTCCACAGAGCATGGCCAAATGGGAACACTGTTCAGTATCCTAACTTCTTCTTCATGCCCCACATCAACTCCTATCCATGCCATCATCTCTGCCCTACCTCAGGGCCCCATTTCTCTCTGTTTGCAAGCTCCTCAAGAGTGGCAGCTGACTCATCTCTGCAGCCCCAGTGATGACACAGAACAGAAATGGTAAATACTTGATGGATGAGTGACTGAACAAAAGGATGAACAAATGAAAAGATTTCTCTCAAACAGCAAAAATGTCCTGTGAGATATGACAGTTTAACACAGTTATAGGGGCCCGTGAGCATAACAAGGAGAAACACCTCCCACTGGATCCTATTTCCTAACGCAGCGCAAATGAACCGCTCTTCCCTCTCTCTGTACATAAAGGCAGATGAGACAATCCTCTGATAGCCTATGCCTTTTTCACCTCAGGGGGACAGAAAGGGAAACTCAAACTGGCTCAATGATTAGTTGCCCAAATGTTAAAATCAAGGGGGAAAAAACACCTTCTTAAGCATGTGGCATTAAATACTCTTTATGCAAATGGAGATCACTTTCACACAGTAATCCAGGTAGACTTAAAGGACGTAGAGAGCCTCTCATTTCCTCTTCCTCTCTATTCCCACCACACTAGCTTCTTGTGCCAATCACGTGGTACTTCCTATACACTGCTCTCTTTATATTCCTGGATGCCACAGTGAGGCTGGATGCTCCTCAAATACATGGTCACATACTTGTTCCTATCCCTCTCAGTGTCTAGGAAAAAGCAAGTATGCTAAAAATGCTTAACCATAATTATACTCTCCATCCAACCTGCCCCCTTCTCAATTTGTAATGTTCAAATGCTATCTCTCAATCCTTTAAGACCCAGATCAAATCACTCATAAAGTCTTTCCTGATCCCCTCAACTAAAGTCAAAAGGTCTTTGTATTTAACTGTATTTCTCTTATGGCCCTTATCACTTTTGACTTTATCCCAGAGCTTTCTGTGTTCATGTGCTACACTGTGAAGCCTAAGCTCTCCTACCTCTGCGTTCTCAATCGTGGTCAAGCACAGGATGCACATACTGCAGATACCAAGCAAAGTTTGTTAACTGATTGAAAATACCTCATCTAGAAAGGTGAACTAGATATTTTTCCTTTTTTCTGTTACCCCTTTTCCAAATACTCTGCGTTCAGACAGAAATTACGAAATTAGAACTTTCATAAAGAGCTTTATCATTCTGATTTGAGCAAGAAAAAAATACCTCTGAAGAGGAAATATGTGGCTTTACTTGTGTACCAGACTTAACACCTTAATAGCTCTCCCTTCCTTTGCTCTCTCCCACTGTGAGACTGACAACTGACTAATAGGATTAGAGGCTCCATTATAATAACCCAGCTTAGCTAAAGGCCAGCAAAAAATGACAGCTTCAATATGAATTACACGGCCTAGGAATCCATTCAATTATTAACTAGAGTAACTGTTATTACCTCTCCCAATTAAAGGAGAGGCAGCTGTTAATCTTTGGTGGCCTGAAAAGGCTGATGGCCTTTGTACTTGACTTGTCTATAGACAGTAATTACATTCTTTGTGATCAGAGAGGAAGGCCTTCCTAGCCTTTTAGACAGAGGTGGCAGATGGGGAAAACTGTTTGCATGTTCATTAGCAGGATAGGCTAGGCTAGATTTGTTTGGAGCATCTGGTGGCACCTTAAGACCTGTTTAGAGATAATACAAGTAGGTTTTGGCAAGTTCATAAATTTAGAACTCAGTAGCCCAATTTATAGAGATGAGAAGATTCTAGAGTGAATTTTTTTACGGCTGTTTTTCCCATAATGAAAACTTTCCTACCACTTAAATGACATCATCTCTACTCAACTACTATCTTCACCTGTTATGGTCAGCTTAAAAGAAGCAAGTATAATGAACTGATATTCCTTCTTCTGTTACATGATTTTTCTCTTCTAAGCCTTCTAATGTCAGCTTCTTCACGTTCCCATAATCTACATAAAGGTGTGGCTCAGTTTTTCAGCTGTAGACACTCACACTTGAAAGAAGCAGTTTCTGGAGTCAAGAATATCACAAGGAAATTGTAAATTTGTGGGACTGTGGTGCCAAAAAGAGCAAAATCATAACCCACAGTTTGAAGGGTTAGGTAATAAGGTAAGTGGGGCTGAGAGAGGCTGGAAAAGCTTTCTCAAGATGAGAGGAAGAAGTCCTTTGTGATGCTAATCAGAACATGGACCCTTTGGAAGGCTCTCCCTGAGGGAGCTGAATTGTGCCATGTTTGACCTGTTTGGACTAAGTGAGATGAGGGCAGGGTGAGTGAGAGGGGGTGGTGCAGGAACTGAAGGACGAAAGCAGGACACAGACCTCAGTGCTCTCATTCCTTCTCTTTAAGCTGTTATGAGACAGATGACCAAAGATTAGTGTACAGAGTTTATTACTGCAATCCAACAAAACTCACAATAAAGTCATTTTGATCTTCCCTCATCTTCACGCTCCACAAAGCTGTCAAGTGGCAGGCACTGGGCCAGACCCAGCACTCATAGCTACAGTGAGAGACAGACTTAACATAGACAAATGCAACACTGTGAGATAAGCACTATAATAAGGGGATGTACAAAGAGTTGTATGCACATAGAGGACTAGTTCTTCAGGATATAATGGGTGTCAATGTGAACAGTTTTCTGAGTTATCATGCTATCAAACTAAAAGACAAAAAAAGGATTCAAGGTCAAGGACCTACATATGAAGTTCCTTGTGCAACTCCTTTATTCTCCCACCATTCCCAACTTCCAGGCTACCTGCTGCTTTACCACAGAGCTTGAGGAGTCTTACCACAGCAGTTCCCTGTTTCCCTTGTTGCTGCATCTTAACTCTCCCGGGTGCTTTCAAGTTGGGAGGCAAAAGGACCATGAGACCAAGGAGAATCTGTTTTGGGCAAGGGAGTGATACGGACAAGGACCAGTAACAAGGACAAACTCCTTTAGGTCCAGCAGCTCCCAGGGAGCAGGACCATAGAGCTTGAGGCTCTTGTCCACTGAGATGGCAAGGAAACGGAGAGGAGTGGTCCTAGAGCCCTCTGTTCCTGCTCCATTGTGACACTGGCACTTCTTGACTGATTTTTCTATTATTTAATTGTAAACTGGATCATACTGATTATCTATTTATTTAACCACAAGGTAGACTGTGAGCTCTTTGACAGCTGGGCTTATGTTTCTATAGGTCCAGCAAAAAGTAGGTATTCAATAAATAGCTGTTGAATATAAAAGTACAGTCTAGTTTCTGGGCTCTAACATCAGAAATTCTCTTAAGAGGAAAGAAAAGCCATCAATCCATAATGAGAAAGAAAAGGCTTAGAAACACTCATGTGCCTGGGAAAGTCAAGGCAAGGATACAGGTAAGCTAGAAACTGTGGCTGATAAGGCAAGGCAGGCCCTGGTGTTAGGCCTGCCTGAAGGGGACAAGCCCAGAGAGGAGGGGCCAGGAATGTGAAGGCCAACTGCAAGGCCTTTGCGAGTCATCTTTGCTTATGTCCTGCCTTAGTCATCTTGGCATTCTTCCCCCACCACCACCCCTTATTCTCAAGGAAAGTAGTGACCCAGACCCTTTTATGTCCTTAAGAAGGGAACGGGAGAGCAATTTTCTCCAAGTGCCATCTTGGAGGGCTGAAAGTGACAATTCAAGGAATTACTATGTGGCAGGCCCTAGGCTGTTATCTTATCTAAGCCCGAAAAACTGGTACCTCATCATCATCCCATTAAAGAAAAATAGTCTTAGAGGAGTCAGTTACTTGCTTAAATTTTTACAGCTAGCAAGTGGTGGAGCCAGGGATTGAGCCTAGGTTTATCTGACTTCCAAGGGTATAATGGGTCTACACCAAGAAAGCTGTGGGGGAAATCTGGTGTGTGGCTATAGGAATGTACGTGACTTTTGGCACACTTATCACTAAATATCCCAATTTTGTAAAATCTTGGACTTGATATTATTTTAAAATTTCAAAGAATATTTTATTTTGAAATAATTTTAGATTGAAGAGTTACAAGTACAGTAGAGGATTCCTATATGCTTTAATTGAGCCTTCTCTCATATTAACATCATACAAAACCATGGTACATTTATCAAAACTAAGAGATTAAATTAAAACTATACTATTAATTAAGCTATGGCCTTATTTGGATTTCCCCTAGTTTTTCTACTGATGACCTTTTCCTGTTCCAGGATCACATCTAGAATACCACATTATATTTAGCTCAATGTTATTGTGAAGACAAGGTGAAGTTACTCTTAGCATTAGAGGGGGGATTCTGAGCTCTTATATTAGCATTCACTTGCAACTAAAAAAATTCAAAAAGCTTGAAGTAATCCAGACTCAGAGAATGCAAAGGAATGCCAAGTTTGACTATCACAAGTAAATAAAAAAGGAAATGAGAGCTAACTAGATTCTAAGGGACTGAAATATGAGTAGTTCTTTTAACTGGTGGTGCAGTTCTTGAGACTGTCAGGAAATGGGAAGAAATGTGCACACAGCAGGAGGGAAGCAAGCCTTGGGTGAGGAGGGAGGGAATGTGGGACCAGGGTTAGAAGAGACTCCAGGTGGCCCAGGATGGGCTCCCCCTGCAGCTCCAGTCCCAATTGGCCTTCAATACTTTTTTGGCCTATGGCAGGCTTTCAAAACCCTTTCCTTCCTGGATGTCAGTGAAATCCAGTAAAGCCTTCCAACTGTAGCATGATACTGCTTCAAAGTCTTCAGAGTATGCCTTTCCCACTTGTGCCCATGATAGGATATTTACTGCAAGATTTTTTCCCAAGAAGCAGCTAGGTTAAAAACCTTGTGATAGGGCACTAGGAAAATCAGTTACAGTTGATTTTAGAAATGATCCTGCTAGGAAGCACTGGGTCTGCTTAACTTAGTCCGGAGGAAATGAAAGGGGGGAAATAACTAGTGATAGGCAATGTTTTCTCAGATGGATTATCTGGAGTCTGCACTCCGGTTTAGCCCCTCCTGTTGTCTAGCATCTAAAGTATACAGGGAAAACAGAGGAGACAAAATCCACACTAAATCTGTTACTTAAGGGACTATCCGATACAAAATATGGCAAGGAAGAAGGCAAAAATGAGCAGCCTTTCAGATTTTGGACTTCAAGATGATTGTGTTAATTTATACTTTGATCATGGATGAAAACTGCTTAACAATGCAGAGCTTTTGTTCCCCATTAAGATGCTGCAAACAAGACCTTCTTATATAGAGAACAGTGTGAAAGGCAGAATATCTGGTCTTTCTTCCTGATTTTGCTAAATCAAATATGATCAAATGTTTACTGAAGAGTTAATGCTGCCCCACTGAATTGTAACTGAATTAGAGATGCTCTGTGCTACCATTTTTAGCTAGTGAGAATAAGATAAGACCTTTACTAAAGGTGAACTAAAATGTTTAAAAGTCTGCTTATTCAAGGCAAACAAAACTCAGAAGACACATTAAGTTTGGAGAACACCAGACCATTACAGAATCTTATTTCTTTATAAAAAGGCATATATGAATCTCTTTCTCTTTACAAGGAATAATGAAGTTCATTTGAAGAGAAATTTGGTGATCAATTCATATTTACACAGCTTTTAGTCTGAAGTCTGAAAAAGGTTTTAGCTTTAAGTCAGAATGCAAGTCCATATCCTCCCATTATGGGGAAGTACAGTTATCTTATGGGAAAGAAATGTAAAGATCCTAAAAAGAGTCCACACTTCTGAGGACATCCACGTGTAAACATTAAAAAGGCATACAACACGAGGAGGCAGCAGGGACAGGGAGAGGTAGGGATTTGAGAAAGACAGGCAGAAATGATGTTTTAGATTTTGTTCGTTATGGCACAAATGGTGTCTTTTTTTTTTTTAAAGGACAGATGTTATTTGTTCAGAGTGTGCTACAGCAGATAGTCAGCCACCAACAGTTACGTTTGGCGGAGGGATGGGTGAGCTTTATAATGAAAGAAAGAGAAGGCCTCAAGTGTGCACTGTTTGGGGGCTATTGGCGTGGGGAAGCAGGGGTAGGTTAAGCAGGAGTCGGCGTCTTATGCGATGGCTTGAGTAGCGTACTCATCTCTTTCTGGTGGGTCCTGAGTTAGAAGCAGGATCAGAAAACACTGAAGCTGGCAGTCACTGATCAACTTCTGACCATTCTGGGTTGACTGCCTCAGAGGTAGTAGATTGGCTTCCTAAACTGGTTGCTGCAGAGGTTGTAGGTCATTGTTCTGTTGTTATATATGGGCTGGCTATTGTCTATTTGTATATTCAGTTTCTCAGACAACTTGAACATATATGTAGAAAATCCAGAGGAACATACAAAAAAACTCTAAAAATAATAAGTGAGTTTAACAAGGTCTCACAATATAAGGTCAATACAAAAAAATGAATTCTATCAGCAAATCTGTAAAGATAGAAGTAGATTAGTGGTTGCCAGGGGCTGGGGGAGGAGAAAATGGGTGTGACTACTAATGGGTATGGGCTTTCTTTTTTGGAGTGATGATGTTATGGAATTAGATAGTGGCGATGATTGCATAACCTTGTTAATATACTAAAACCCACTGAACTGTATACTTTAAAGGGGTGAATTTTATGGTATGTGAATTAGACACAAACTACATCTTACTGTTTAGAAGCTGTTAGCACGGCCTATGGATTAATTCTGCCACGGGTTGAATCCCAACTCATTCACTTACTAGGCATAACATCAGGCAAGTTCCTTATCCTCTTGATGCCTCAGTGTTCTTATAAATGAGGGCACATAATTCCCACTTCAAAATGTTATTAAGAGAATTAAATAAATTGACCTATATAAACATTAGAATCATCATCATCTTCTTTATATTGTCCCTGCTTCTTTAGCTAAGTACCTAGTATAATGTCATCAAATAAATATTAGTTCCTAACTGCTGAGGGTTCTTGCTTTTTCTAGACTTCACATTTCACTTCTAGTTCATTCAGTACTAATACCCGTAAGAGTGGACCCTTAATGTTCTTGAGAGGACATATTCTGGAATCTTTCTGATACCTCAAAATTTCACTAAAGTATGATTTCTCTCATAAATACCTTTATTTTAGATGAGTCTACCTTCTCACCTCATCAGCCTCAGCTTCAATATTACTTGCTCAAAAGGGCATTCTCTGACCTCTAGGTTGTATTTAGTCTTCCTAAGACTTCCACAAACAACTCTGTATTTCCTCAATCATTTCCTCAAAAACTCATCACTCTTTACTGTAATTAACTGCTTAACTGCCTATAAGGGCAGGGCCTATATCTGTCTGAATTAGTGCTATTTCCCATGTGCTTGGCACAAAAAAAATTCACTAACATTTGTTAAGCGTGTGCACACAAGGCCAGGTACTCTCCTAAGTGCTGCTTTGCAAGCACCGTCTCATATAATACAACAGCATGAGGTGGATACAATTATCATTCCCATTTCCTTGGAGAAACTAAAGTTCAGGGAAGATAAGTAACTTCTTTAAGATTATGTAACTAGTAAGGGCTGATCTAAGACTCAAATCCAGGTATATCTGATTCTAGAATCTGAGCTTTAACCATCACACTATTCTGCCTCTCTGCATACTGTGCACTAAAAAACAAAATTGTTTCATTGAACTAAAATGTTTGTGAGTGAGTGCAATGATATAGTTAGTGCTGGGAAGTTTCCCTAGACAGGAAGATAGCATTATAGACATAATAAACTATACATTTCTACATAAGGGATGGCTCTATATTGTTCTTGAGAATAAGGCTTTGAAAAAGAGCCATTATTCAAGTAGCTAGGAGTAAATGGTAAGAGGCAGAAAATAATTATAGAAACTAAAAATTTTAGATTAAGAAGGAACCTGAAAATGATCTAATTCCCTTATATAAGTTGAACACATTAGATCAGGCAAAGATGCACCATAGAATATTTTAAGGTGGCCATTTTGGGTAGTTAGGCAAATGTTATGTGCTCTATAATCTTACTAGATTTTTATGGCATATTTTACAACTTATTGTCACAACTTGGACATAGATGAACAAGCTTGTTATATCAATTCAGCAAATATCTATGTAGTACCCAGACTATATAAGGAACTGTAGTTGGTGCTTCAGAAGACCAAATCGACGGATAGCAAAAAATCAAATTTAAGGATAACTAATGTCTGTACTTTGGATTTTGTATTCAAGAAATTAATGATGTAGGGGACTTCCCTCGTGGTCCAGTGGTTAAGACTCCACGCTCCCAATGCAGAGAGCCCAGGTTCAATCCCTGGCTGGGGAACTAAGATCCCACATACCGTGACTAAGCTCGCACGCCGCAACTACTGAGTCCGTGCACTCCACAGCCTGCAAGCTGCTACTAGAGAAGCTCGCAACTAGAGAAGCCTGGACACTGCAATGAAGAGCCCACGCACCGCAACGAAGACCCAGCGCAGCCAAAATCAATCAATCAATCAATTTTTAAAAATTCAATTAAAAAAAGAAATTAATGAGGTAAATTATGTATAGGCTTTTTAAGATAAAAATGTTTTCCAGCTTCCTTTGGTCCTTGATATACATATAATAAACTTGGGATATGTAAATGACAGCAAACACAATAAAACAGAGTCACTGCTGCAACTCTTTAAGATAACACCAATTTTTCCCTCTGAATAGACTGACTTTGTGAGGTTAATTCCCAGAACTCCTTCCTGGTATCACCAAATCTGCCAAGTTGGCCACTTCTGTAAAGTAAGCTATTTGGCCCAGACAAACAACTATCTTGAATGTTTAGGCATTTGCTTGCCTTAAGGCAAGGAATGGACTAGAAGACAAGCCAAAAAACCATTCAATTTATTTGAACAAACATTTATTGCCTGCCAACTGTGTGCATGGTGTTTGTTAAATGGCAGAAATACAGAAGCACAGAGGATCAGGACCTGCCTTCAAAGACCTCACATTCTACTGAGAAAGAAAGATTCAAAAACAGATTAATGCAACATAGTGTGATAAGTCCGTAGTGTGATATGATGGAGGTACAGGGTACCCCTTGGGCTTCTGCAGTAGGTACCTAACCTGCTTGGGTGAAGATCAGAAGAATGACAGGGAGTACTTCCTAGAGGAGGTGACACCAGAGTTGAGCCTCAAAAGAAGCTATCCAGGTAAAAGTATTTGATTATGGGGTGAGGGTGGATGTGTGTGTGTGGGTGGGTGTGTGGGGTGGAGGGAGGCAAATGCACTGAGTGGGAGAGAGCTAGGTGTTCTAGGGGATGAGGTGTATGGAGACAAAAGGGTACAAGGCCCACTCAAAGGACAGTAAGCCACTGAAAATGGTTACGAGTGTGAAGTGATGGGGGAAATGTTGAGAGATGATGACAGAGGGGTAGGAAGAGAACAAATTTTGCAGGGGACCTCGTACTCAAAGTAAGAGAGTCTAAATCTTATTGTAACGCAACAGAGAGCTTCCAAAAGGTTTTAAAGCAGAGTGACACACCCAGATTTTCACTTTTGAAAGCACGCTCTGGAAGCTATATGGAGGACAGATTGGAGAGGGTTAAGACAAAAAACAAAGAACTCAAATAGGAGAAATGATTAGAGACCCAACACCATCAGTGACAATTCAAATAGAGAAGTAGGATGGCTGGCTAAAAACTATATTTACAAGTAAAAGCAACAGCCTTAGCTGCTGAATGGATGTGGGAGAAAGAAGAGTCAATTTACCAATCATCTTCTACGTATAAGGCAAAAAGGATACAAACTGGTCTGGCACAGGATCAGACTCTCCTCCAGGAAAAAGCTTAGAATTCAGTTGAGTATACTAGGGATAAAAAGAATCTAATGATTTTCAAGGTAATGTCTACATGCTAAATGAGTATGTGGCAGTCACAGGACACAGGGTTCATGCAACGCAGGAGAGAGACAGGTCTCATGCCTCCTTTTCATAATGCCAAGTGAAAAACACGTTTAAAAACCATTTTAACCTTTTAATATATAACCTTGGTAAATGGAACAGTGGCTTGAATTGGGTATTTGTACATAGGACTGAAAATTGGACAGATTTTTTACTGCATTTGTCATTAATCAGCCATCTTTGTTCAATAATATTAATTCCATAGAAAAGATAAAGGAGTAAAATATGAAGGAGGAGGGGAAGGAAGAAATGGGAAGATACACTGCTTTTTCTAGGAAAGGCAATATTTCTTCCAATGAATGTCATATATTGGTTGCTATGACTCTGAACAAAAAAAGCCTACTTTTCTTTCTCCTTAATTTGAACTTATAAGGATTCCTGTGGCATCACCATATAGGTGCCATTGTTCTCTGAAGGTTTTGTAGATATTGGTTTGGCATCTCTTCTATGCTCATAGCAGTGGTGGGGGGGGGGGCTACATCATAGGCCCCTATAATCTGTACCAAAGCATAGAGTGTGGAACAGTTTGAACATGGAATAGTTCAAAGAGGAGACCAGAATCTATGATTTTTGAATGATCTTGTGCTCATGTTTTCCAAGCCCTAGTCAATATATCCATAAGCTCAGAAGCAGTGTATATTTAAGCTTTGTAAGCTATTAGCCACCCACAGACATGATTTTGTCTTCTCAGAATGTGCATTTTATTAAATTAACCTATTTCTGACAAATCACCTTTTCTCTAATCTGCTGAGAAATACACTTACCATATTTCAGATGGCCTCTGAGTGGCACTGCCTAACAGTCAGTAGACTGTGTCAGATATGCAGTTATGCTACCTCCCCCTTTTTAAAGAACAATATAACTTGATAGGAAGAAGTAGGGCTATTTCAAAGTAAACAGGCAGGTCAAAACTGTTAAGTCAAAAATTTCTATACAAGCTTAAACACCTCACATACATGGTCTGAATATATTTACATGAAGGTGTGAATGTTAAGTCAGGTAAATTTACTTATATATTACAACTTGCACTCTAAAAATTAATTTTTATAATCCTAATACTTAACACGTGCCTGGCATTTAAGTACTGAGTAGGTACTTGAATAAATGCAAGTTTTTTATACTAATAAAACACTTCCCAGCCTACAAAGGAATAAATCAAAAGACTGCAATCCCTAAACATATGAAATAGCAAAATGCACAAGCAGCACAAGAGAATCACATTCTGTACACATTGCTATGTCCAATGAACATTACATCAGAATTTAAAGTTGCACTGTACAATATATACATACAATGCATACATTATAACTAATCAGAAATATTACTTTTTCAAAGGTAGAGCTCCAGCATTGCCAGTGATCAGTGTGGATTTACAGGTTCCAGGCAATCCTACATTCCCGTCTTTTATTCCTCCAGCTCTGGGTGGTGCGGGGGTAGAGAGGAATAGCTTCCTGCAGTTATAACTCTCTGGGTACCATCACCCTCCTCTTTTTGCTTCTCCAACCTGTCCAATAATTTTTATAATGAAATCTTTGTTTTAAATACCCTTCTTTTTGAAATACCTAAAGTAGTCACTATTTTCCTGACTGGGTAGTACTTTCTTACTGCCCACTGTTGCTTGACATTTTCATTCATTTATTCAACAAACATTTATCAAGCAACCATTATGTTCTTATATTAGGTTCTGGGGACTGATAAAACAGACATGTTCATCCCTTTATGGAGTTTATAGTCTAGCATTCTAGTCTGGTATAATTAGTTTCTATTCACAAATACATAAGGATTAAAAACTCAGTGAAAGTAAGATCATAAAGTACTACTCAATTCTTACTGGTAAATGCTTTACTCAAAATTAAATTTATTGCTTTAAGTAAACCAAACTATAAAAGTAATTTTATTAGTTAATAAAGTGATAAGAGAAGTAAGTCAACCCTTCATAGTTGTACTTTAGTAATCCATTCCTATTCCTAATGTTACAATTAGGCATTGCAAGAATACATACATGATACAAGTTATGCAAAGTGTGTACAAAAAGGGTACACAAAGCATATACAAAAATATCAGAGAAGCTGCATAGACTCATCACGAATTTACCTAAATCCTCATTTGAATTAGATAAGAAATTTATTAAATTTGTTTCTATGGCACTTGATACAAAGATAGTAGACAAGTCCAAAACGTCCTCTATCAAACGGAGTCAGCAGTCTAATGTGTCCCCAGACACTAGGCTACCAATTTGTTTATCACTGATCTTGACTATAAGGTTTTTAATGTATTATTCATAAGTACATTATGCATTTTACTGCTTGTTGCAGAGACTTTAATTCAGAAAATGCTCTGTGCCAGCAAGAACTTAGTGTAAATGATACAGATAAAAAGATCATTTCATGTGTTTCTGACAAGTGATTTACATAACTTTTCTATTAATCAAAGCAGACTAAGTAGTATATAACGTAACTTTGTCACCCACATGGGGTTTTCTATTCTGAAAAATCCAAAATGCTTTGTGACTGACTTTAATTTTCTTGTAATTGTCTAAATCTATGATAAAGAACAATTTAGACCAAGAAGTCTGAATTGAATACACATAATCCAAACTATAAGAGATACATTCACCCACTATGACTTATTCCAATTTCAGTTTGGTGGAGAGATATCTCTTTAATCACTGTATAGTAACTGATTCACTGGTGGTGAGTCAGTTAAAATATTGACGATTTTAATTCTGTCAATAAAGCAATAGTTGCTCCTCAAATAGTATATTAATTTTTAAGTTTTATACTTGAAAGGAAAGGTAAAATGATAATATTCAAGTTGCTAAATTTGGAGCTCATTTAGACAAATAGCTTCCAGTAAGATGTGAAAACCTGGACTCTACAGAGATGGTTGAAATACACACACACACACACACACACACACACACACACACACACACACACACACACACAATGTGAACCTTTGATCATTATACTAAGACAGGGTAGGAAATAAATATTTCAAGTGTAAATGTTAACAAAATGCTAAGGGGGATGCAGGAGATTAGAGAGTGATGATTAAAGGGTGCAGAGTTTCTTTTCAGGGTGATGAAAATATTCTAAAATTGATTATATTGATTATATTCAACTGTGAATATACAAAAACAGTAAATTATATTGTTAAATGGGTGAATTCTATATTATGTTTAAAGCAGTTTAAAATGTTAACAATAACATAAAGCAGTTTAAAATGTTAACAAAATGGTCTTACTAAAAACCACACAATTTATTGAAATATTGGGTTTGAAACATTTACAGCAATTCCAGAATAGACCGATTAGCATAGTTCTCACACAGTATTAACGTCTTTACTAAAAGTGGCACATTGCCTTACATAAAACATAGTACATAAAATTCAAATTAGAACAACACTTATGAAAATATTTTCTACTTTACAAAAGATTCAGATTCAGTTGACAGGACTGAAGAAAGTTTTAAGTAATAGATCAGACATACATTTGCACAAAAATGAGGAAAATTTAGAATCAGACAAAAGTCTCTGATTCTAGGTTCTGATATGGACCGACATGTTTCTCTCTCTCACAGAAGCCAGAAGTTCTGAGTTACAGGTTTCCAGGACAGTCACTGATTACCCTTTATGGAAATCTGATAGAACCAACTAATAATCAACATAGAGATTCAGAATTTCTGTGCTTCAGAACACATGATAATATAAACAACCTTAAGCACCTGAATTCCATGGGAATTAAACTACTGTCAGGATCTCATTCATTCTTTCAATAAACATTTTTGTGTCATTTAAGGCTTGTGCTTCCTTATTAATTTGGGGGTATCCATCCAATGACAGTACTGAGGTGGGAAGTACTGTGTAAAGAAAACAAACAACTCACTGTAATTCCATGGTAAATGCTATAACAGAAGTATAATCAGAGGGCTGTGAGAACACAGAAAGAAGAGAAATTGCTGCTTGTATTTTAAAAAGAAAGTATGTGTTTTATATATGAAAAATAACAATTATAGCATGTTATCATGTATGCTGGACAGGATGATATACATTCCACTTCAGTGTCTTAGTAAAAAAAGAAGCGCATAAATCAACTATCAAAAATCCCAATTGTTGTGTGTGATCAGGGTAAATTCACTTAACCTCTCCCACCTTAGTTACCTCACACATGCCATCAATTCCTGACTCACATGAGACTGAAATGACTGTCAGGACTTAAATAAGACTCTTTCATATTTCAAATACAGTTTGAAGTTCCTTTAAAACATCAACACAATTAGCTTTACACAAATCTTTCTAATGTTAATGGCCTAATTATTCAAATAGAAATTTTACTTACTTTACCAGCAAATTTGTAAAATTTTCATAGCTTTGCAAGACAACATGCGGTAACATACTCCTATAGAATGCTTTGTTGTTAGAGTTAAAAAAAAAAAAAAACTCCACAAAACTCAGATATACGAAACGACCGTTCATGTGACATTTGTGCGCTGTGTGTATAGACTGTGCTCATCTACCTTGTGGAATATAGAGAGCCATGGTAGGAGACCTTGAGAAGACTAGTGTACGAAGAGAGAAAACAAGCAGCTACAAGCCAGGGCAAAAATTGGTACTTGTCCTAAGACAGATGCAGACAAAGTGTTTTTAGAGTTCAAAGAAGAGAGATCATTACTCTTTTGGAAGATATTTTCACTTGGATTACTAGGCTTTTATGGATGATTCCATTAGTAACAACACCACCATATATCTAAGTGAATATTTTAAAATATATTCACTTATTCACATCTTACTGCATAATTATTCTTGCCTCCATGTTATTTTTATGATACTGAGATAGGAAATAAGGACAGTCCCACATTCTGCTGAGAAATGTTCATTCTGTACTTTTTGGGATATTTAAGACAACTGTTAACAATTTCTGGAGTCTTTTATCATTCATTCAGACTTAACAATAGACGAGAGTGTTATCTTTGGAATGAAACAAGAACTGCAACCTAATATTGAAATATCTCAGGAATAAACATGAATGCTTCTGCCAACTATAGGCTTACATGAAGGGAAGATCTTCTGAGACCTGGACTATTCAAATAGTCCATCATAGGACCCTTAAGTTATGAAAAATTAAACATCATTACTGGTCCACATTAATACTGACTAAGCTAATACATGACTGTAAGGTAGAATTTATTTTTTGGTAAAGTTGGATTTTCTATGCATACTTAAAAAAATATAGGTATCCCTTAACAGACGCCTATTTTAATTAAATTTAATTAGAAGTTTACCTTGTTAATGGTTTTCAAGGCTAGGTCAAGTAGTTTTATCTTTGCCTTATGAAATCACTGGCCTCATCTATGATTTATCTGATTTTGAAACCTTGTTCTAGAATCTAAACTTATAATTATGACATTATTCCTGTGCAGTAATTTTGATTCATAAGCATAGTAATTTATTGAAAATATTCACTCTCCTCTACTCTTATTTTACTATTTCTGTCATAAAGTCCTTTGCATATTTTAACTCCCAATTATATACCCTCCTCATATCTTGTTATCACAAACTAGAGGGTTAAGTTTTTCTTCCTTTTCCTTTTTGTGTAAATAAAAAGTTTTTTTTTTAACATTGTCAATGGTTAATGAAGCAAACTGATGCATTTTTACAGTTTCTAGGCTCACCATTTTTACATATCCCATGTCTTCTCTCTGAACTCATTTTCTTCTTGCTGACATATACTTTAATTGCTCTTTTAGTGAAGGCCTGCACTTCTTCTATTTCTTTGTCTTCAAATGTTTTGAAAATGTCTTCATTTTGCCTTTATTCCTGAGTCATGTTTCACTGGACATAAAATTCTTGGTTGATATTACACATTTTGAAGATACCGTTCTGTTGCCTTTTGGTACCTCTCATAGCTGACAAGAAGTTTCAGTCTAACTGTACTTTTAAGATAATCTGTATTCTGGTAGTTTAAAATATTTTCTTCTTCTCTTTGATCTTCTGCAGTCTCACTATAATGTGAATGCATGCCTTTCTTCCATTCTTGAAAATTCTCAGGTTTGAGTGTGAAATATTAACTCCACTCTTCTCACCATTCTTTCCCTCCAGAACTCCAAATAGATGCTATGGAATCCCCTCAGTATACATTCATGACTCTTAATCATTCTTTCATCCTTTTTATCTGTTTTTCTTCTGTGTTTGGGGGATATTCTTTAATACCATCTCCTAAGCTACTGATTAATTCTTTCCCTGTCTACTTTCAGTTTATATTTTATCCTGTTGAGTTTATTCTTTATTTCAAGAGCTATATTCTTATTTCCTAGATTTCTTTTAGTTTTTTCTCATATTACCTATTATTTCACTTCTGCCTATTTTTTCATGCTTTCTTATTGATTTTAAATGGGTGCTTTCATTTATCTCCTTGAGCATACTAAATATATTTCTTTAAAAACCTCTTTCAGAGAATTCTGTAAAATCAATTTCATCTGTTATAAATTCTTGCTCCATTTAAGAAATTGTTTGGCTATTCTTTCTAACATTTTATTTATTCATATCTGTAATTTTGACTTGTAGGCACATTCTGAGCAGCGGTGTTTTGTTTTATTCTCTCTATCCCTTTATGCTCCCTTATCTAGTTTCATAGTTGCTTCCCCTGGGCACCCAGGGCTCAAGGTCACTTAAATGGCAATTCAGAGGTTGGAGCTCCAGCAAAGATCCTGGAGATACTGTAGATTTGGTTACTGAGCAGGCAGGTGGCTTGGTTTAATTCTTGGTTGTGAGGCTGTGTGTTCCCTTCCTTCCTAGGCCTGAAACTTCCTGCAAGCTGAGGCACTACGCAGTAGTCAGCAGCATTTTTTATTCAACCTGCTTTCATGAGTGGAAAAGTCCCTAGCCCAAGCTTTGTCCTTGGGCTGTGAACATGACTTTGTATGGGACAGTTACCCCCTTTCAGTCCACAGGAGCCCAATTCTGGTCGCCATAGTGTCTCTGGTCTGAGAGTACTACGGAATGGTGACTTCTGCCCTTTTGTTAATACTTTGTGTTTCTATTCATTCCATTCTGGTCCACAGAAATCCCAGTTTTGCTTTTGACCTGGCTATGTCCCCTTAGTTTTCTTTTAAAATATCTTTTATTATTGTTATGTATTTGAAGCAGAAGAGAGGTGCCAGTATATAAACTTACCATGCCAGCATGATCCAAAGTTTCCCTAACTATCTGAAAACCCTGTTTTTCCACTTCTGATTTTCCCTATCACTCTCACTAACATTTATCTTCATCTTTGAAGGCTTGTCTTCCTTCGCTTCAATCAGGGGTTAGTAAAGTTTTCCTGACGGGCCAGATAGTAATATTTTAAGTTTTGCAGGCAAAATGAAGGCTATTATGTAAAATATAATCACTAATAAATGTAAAGAGCATTTGTAGTTTGTGGGCCATTAAAAAACTGGCAGTGGGCCAGCTTTGATCCATGGGCCTTAGTTTGCCAAACTCTGCAGTAAATATTATTATTTTTCAGGTTTCTCTCCTCCACTCTATCCTTTCATTACTCTATAGATTTTTATCCATTTCTACTGTTCTCTTCACTGTATCCAGGCCGATGATCCTAAATCTCTATCTCTAGCCCAGGTGCTTCTTCTAAGTCCCTTTGTTTTTAGAGTTAACTTTATACTAGATATCACTATGTGGATGTCCCATGAGCGCATGAACATGTCGAAAATGGAATCTGTTCTTTTTTTTCTTATAAACTTGGTACTAAAAGGCACCATCATCCACTTCATGTGAAGCTTCTTCCTTTCCCATACTCCTCACAGCCAATGTTGATTGAATATCTCTTAAATACTTTTCAAATGCATCTATTTCTCATCCTTACATTTGTCAACTTAGTCTGCCACCATCTCACTTAAATATCCAAAATAGGCTTCTAAAACGCTTTACTGCTACAAGCTTGGCCTCCTGCAATCTACTCACCACACTGAAGGATAGTTCCAAAAGAAATAGCAAAGCTACTCACTTCGCTCCCTGTCTGAAGTCCTTCAGTGGCTCCCACTGTCTTTATCTGACCCTTCACTGGTCCCTGATTATCTCTCCAGTTTCACTGCTTACCACTCCCCATCCTTGCTACGTCCCAGTTATGATAAATGACCAAAGTACCACACACTCTTGTGCGCTTCTCTGGGTCTTTGCAAGTGCTGTTCTCTCTGCCTGAAACACTCTGTTACAAACCTTTTACTCATCTTTTAAGTCTTAGCTTTGTTGTAAGGTCTCCTCTGATATCAATTACTGGATTATGTGGTCTCATAGCACCTAGTATTTAAATTTTACTCGTTTACTCAACAAGTATTTATTAAGCACAAACAGAAATCCCTACTTTCATGAAAGTTCTATTTCAGTTGGGGTAGAAAGTCATTAACAACATAAGTGAGTATGTTAGATGGTGATAAGGACTACAGAGAAAAATAAAGTAGAGATGAAGGGCTAGGGGCCGTGGAGGGAAAGAGGGTTACAATTTTTAAAGGAGGGTAAGAGAAGGCCCCCTGAGAAGATGATGTTTGAATAAAGACCTGAAAGAGGTGAGGATAAGCCATGCAGCTATCTGGAGGAAGAGCTTTTCAGGCAGCGAGAAGAGTAAGTGCAAAGGGCCTGAGGCAGAAGAGGACTGACATGTTTGAGGAATAGCAAGGCCCACGAGGCTAGAGCAGAGTCAGTGAGGGGGAAGAGTAGTAAGAGATGAAATCAGAGATGTAAAGAGTGGGGCAAATGTACAGCTTTCTAGGCCGTTGTAAGTACCTTAACTTTTGCTTCAAATACATTGGGAAGCCACTGGCAGGCACTGGGTAGGGAAGTGATGTGATCCGACTTAAGAATCATTCTGGATGCTGTGTAGAGGGCAGACTGAAAGCAGCAAGGATGGAAGCAAGGAGACCTATTATTGTACAACTTATTATATGGTATTTTAACTGCCTCTTTGCTTTTCTATAGTCAGCTATTAGACTGAAGCACCTTGTGGGCAGAGTGTGACACATACATTAGGCATTTATATTTATTGAAAGAATGATCTACTTCCCAAGGATCTGTTTTTAAACATAGTTTTCAGGAATGAAGGAACATGCTCTCCTAAGAACATATTGCATAATAAACATCAAATGCCTTTTAGGAGAGAGATGAAGTATCCTTCCAAAATGAAAGGCAGGATATGTCACAATAAAGTCTGCGTCCATCAACTAAATTATCTACGTGCTATAACTTATCTCTGTGTTTCAATGACCATGTGACTCCTTGGTTTTCAATGACCAGGTGAATCCTACTCTCAGGCATCCTATTTACTTTTTGGTCACCGTACTCTTTTGAAAGAGGAGTAGGCATTGCCTCCTTGTAAACCATGTCCTGAACCTTTCAAACCCAAATTATCTAAATGTGGTCTGAGGATGAGAAAAATTTGAAGGCATCATGTACGAGGCATCCACTGTCTAGAAAGATCTGTTCCAAAGACACTATGGCAAATTTATCAAACCCTTCATAGTCAAACTTACTTATGAGGATCTTGTTCTTTTTACGTTTTTTCCAAATAAAAAAGTGAGTATATGTACCTGCACATGGTTTCTGAGTGTGCACTGGGGGAACTAGAGAGCATCTGCTTCCTGTGAACGGGCTATGTATCTGGAAATCATCACCAACGTATGTTAATTATGTACCATTGTTCACAGACCAACCTACAGCATTGGGAAGGAAAAAGTGAAAAGGAAGGAACGAAGGGAGAGAGAGGCAGAGAGATATGTTAATGATGAAAGAAACATCGAGAAGACACATTTCTTGTAATCGAAGAACTTTAAAGTTATGTGTGTATATATATTTAACCCAAACCACAAAGAACATATTTATGAATCAGTTCTGAACTTTACAGATAAAAGCAATGATTTAGATGACTGTAACAAAAATTTAGGGTAGAAGTCTGTAAATCTAAGAATTAAAAAAAATGACTATAAATATGTTAGCCTTCAGGAATACTGGTATTTCTTGAACACTTTAGCAAAAGTTGAGGGCATTTGGACCCTTAAGTAAAATTCGCTAGGAGAATCTACTGAAGTTGGTAGAGGAAATCAGAAGATCAAACCACTTGGGATGAGATGCCTGTTTTCCTGACTGGGCTGGAAATATACTCCCTCCAAAAAGATATCTGAGACTGAAATATGGCTCTTGTAGTTGTGGCTTATGAGAATGTGTGAAGCTCTCTGGCCAAAGGAGTTAAGGGACAGTCACACCCAGATGCATGCTCAAGAAAGTAAGAGGCAGCAAGATAAATATCAACTTGCTTTACTCAGTACATTGTAGTGATTAATAGCTTGGACTCAGGCTGCAACTTATTTGTTTTCAATCCCTGGTTCACTACTTATCTGCTGTGGGACCTTGGAAAAGTGCCTCCGTTTCCTCATTTGTAAAATGGGGATAATAAAAGCAACAGGGCTGCTGTGAGGATAACATGTGTTAAATTTATGTTAAAAATTTAGGATGAGTACCTGGCACAAAATAAGTGTTAATTATTAGTCTGCACCTATTGAATCATACTGTCCAGAGATGTTTTCTTCTACGTTCCCAGTATCTTTTGGCTCTGAGTAAAGGAAGCCTTCAGGATTCCACAGAAAGCTAGTGGCCTATCTACCAATCTTTAGTAAAGTCAATGAATTGGATGACTGGGTTGTGTCCATGCTCTTTTCCTCAGCAGATTCCTTGTCCCTTTGGCATCAGGGCATGGTAGAGAAACACAGATAATCAAAAGCATCCCCCAGCAAGAATAAACATCTTCTCTAAGATGGAGTAGATAGAACATAAGTTTTCTCCCACCTGCCACCCCCCACTAGGTACCCTTGGTTTCCTTATCCTCATTCCAACTCTTATTGGCCCATCAGCTTTGGTCTAACTTCTGTAAGAGGATCTTCTCATATGAGGAATGAAATGAGAAAGATTCTTTGGAAACCATGATGCCATCTGCAAATATAAGCATTATTACTATCATTGTGTGGCTGGAGAGACCGTACATCTATTCTGAGATTCCACCACCTTCTGATTATGCTGGCCAAAAACTTTCTAATTCATATTCTACCTTTCTATAATTGTGCTTTGAGGCAGTCAGAGAAAAAATTACATTTAAATTCTCTTTGAATGATGTAACCATTGTCTTGAAATCCTACAACGCTTTTCTTCTTTAGTCACATAATAACTTAAAACTCCCCTTGCCATGACTATACAACTCTTTCAGCAGAGAAGCAGCTTCCACAGTATGGTTCCAGAGACATAACGCTAATTAAGTTTCAATCTGCCTTCTAAATAGTTCCACCCAAAAACCAGTTTGCTACTTTCACGTATCTGTACGAGTCCAAGATTGGAAAGCTTGAAGAACCCTCAAAACCACTGTTTCATTGACGAGGAAACTGAGGCTAAAAGGTTTTGTCATTCCCAAGCACATACAACCAGGTAATGACACATCTGGAGCAAGAAGCTGAGGCTTATCATTTCTGTGACACTGTTCTCCCTTGTCACAGAGATGACTACACTGGCAGCAAGATGACTATATGACTAACATTCAAGCTCCACTGAGATTATTTTTCCCATCATTTATTTTCCTTTTCGTTTAACATATTTTTCTCTTTTAAGTCTGCAGTCTAATGTTGACTTTCCACTCATCAATTTATCTATTACTCATTTATTTTTTCATTAAGTATCCTGAGGGCCTATACTGCTCACTGTACTCCTGAAAGCCTCAAGGACTGAGTTAATCATAGGTTTTCTAAAATCTTGAATGTGATCTTGAAGAAAACAGTAGGCACAGATAAACAGAGGAAATGGGGGCCTATTACAGAAGCAAGGAAATGCAGAAAGGAAAAGATGGTATAAGCACAATACAGAGGATACTGTTCTGATTAACAAGGGGTGATGCCCTTGGAGAAGTGGGAATGAAGAACCAGTGAGGGAGGCCATGAATGCTAGCGTTCTAGAGCAGAAATACGATGTCCTAAATTAAGTAATTCAACATTTATTTAGCACCTACTAAATGCCAAACACTCTGCTTTACACTAGTGACACATGGTTAAATAAAACAGCCCTTACCTTTCAGAAGCTTCCAGTTTTAGTAGGGGAGACAAACAAGAAAATCAGTAATCATCTTATGAGGTAGAAATGACAAATTGTACTATGCAGCTATGACAAAACTTGGTAAGGATTTTAAAATCAAACAGTGGACTGGGATAAGGCTCCTGAAGGTGATTACTGAAATTAGTTTTGAAGAACAAGTAGGGGATGGCTTCAGGGAGTAGGTGTCTCAGAGGAAGAAGCAGTATGGAGGCCGTTGGGAATGAAATGTACCATTAAAAATTCAGTATGTCACAGACTTCCTTGGTGGCGCAGTGGTTGAGAAACCGCCTGCCAGTGCAGGGGACACGGGTTTGATCCCTGGTCTGGGAAGATCCCACATGCTGCAGAGCAACTAAGCCCGTGAGCCACAACTACTGAGCCCACGTGCCACAACTACTGAAGCCCGTGTGCCTACAGCCCGTGCTCCGCAACAAGAGAAGCCACCGCAATGAGAAGCCTGCACACCGCAACGAAGAGTAGCCCCCACTTGCCACAACTAGAGAAAGCCCGCGCACAGCAATGAAGACCTAACGCAGCCAAAAAAAAATTAAAAAAAAAATTCAGTATGTCAATATTTATATACATATATATGATCTCTGGACAGATCTTAAGCAACATTCAATTTATTTATACACCCCCCCCCCAACCTTTGCTCAATAAAAGATTAAGTAAATACCTGAAACTGAGAAACAGGCTTTAATTGGCTGTAATAGTTGACATGACTACAGTGCAAGCAAAGGGCCACTCCTCCTTTCTAAAAACTCCTCCTCTGTCTACTTGTCAGCACATTTTTCTGACCTAACTTGGAGATGACCGGAAAAAATATCACCACAGGAAACACATTCTACATGTGAGTTTCCACATTTCACTTTTGGAAGAAGGTCATTAACCAAAATAGTAATATAATTTCTAATACTGGAATGGCTTCTTCTCACCCTTTAGCCATCATCTGTAAAACACATTTTTTTAAAAAGACTAATTCAGAGCAATACATGGCAACTAGTATAAAAATTCTGTGCTATTCATCTTCTCGTGCTGCAGTTGGTCACTATAGTGAGCAGGCCTGACAGTTTGCAGATGAAAATGTAAACACTGAGCTCGACTCAGTTATGTTGAGGCCAACCATTTCTGACAGTCTGTACAACGTGATAAACACCGTCTGTCTATAGTTCCTCTGTATTTGAAAGTTACGACAAACATTTTGTTGAAATGTAAACAACTGACTTCGTGACTGGTGAAGCAGTGGGCTGCAAATTTATCTAAAATCAAGAAAACAAAGATCTTGTTTGACACTAGATAAACCATTAGTGGTCACCAAGGGAGCAGCTTTGGGAGGTCATAAGTGTTGTCATCAGTCTTGAAAAAATATGCACCGAAAGGTATTGTCGCAACTTAGTTGAGGCAAGAATAAGTAATATGAGAGACAAAAGAATTAGAAACTAGTAGAAAAAGGGTAAATTTTTCTTTTACTCTAAAGGACAGTTTTTAACCAGTAGAAAAAAGGTGAAGTTTTCTCTTTAAAGGACAGTTTTTAATTGGAGCCGAATTTTAAAATCCATTAACCTTAATTTCTGTTTTTTCAGTGACATTAAGTGGAAGAGTATGGAATAAAATCTATAACTAATTTTCTAAAAAACTTAATGAATCCATTCTTTCATTTACTAAATTCTATGGGAGATAATTGTTATTACTTCTTTGTACGGCCTTCCTGAAAAGTTATGCAAGTCCAGCCCAGTTCTCTGGAAAACTTCAACTTACCTTTTAATTAAGGTGGCATTGCAAACCAAATTCTACTATTTTATAATGATATAAGGTTAAATTAAATAATATTTATATTTATAAGTTATAAGGTTAGAATATCGCTGACTGAATTTTTATGACAGCCTGTAAATGTTTACAATTCCTGTATCTGTATGCCTGGGCTACATATACTTAGACCTTAATGATGACTTTCAACATGAAGGACAGACATATTAAATTTTTTAATTTCTAGATAGGTAAAAAAGTGTTTATAAAATGGAATGGCGGTCATTTCAAGACATGGTAACAAATATATTAAGTGAGAGTCCAAAATCAAGGACTTGGCTTCTTAAAGTTGACAATAAATATCAACTAAATTATTTTCTATGTTTTATATAAGGCAACTCATACTGCACTATATGGCAAATTAAAGTCAATTTTTTCTAGTGAATTTATTAAGATTAATCTTCTTTAGTCATTCAGCCAATATTTAGAATATGTAAAATGCACTTCAAAGACCTCTTTTCAAGATTAGAGAAGGGAGATATTCCTACTATGCCAATGAAAAAAGAATCTGTATATTTTACCTTGATCAATCAGCTAAAATAAAAACTGACATAGCTTTATTCATTCTGTACCATTATATTTTAAATCAAAACCACTAGATTCATTTTGTAAATCATGTAATTATAAAATCAAAGACAAAAGCACATGAATTTGTTTACCTACTGTAGTTCTTCCCACTGGTTAGATCAGTCTTGTGTTTTATAGAATATTAGTCATATGTTAAGCCCTCTATGGTTTCTTCTCAACTACCTACCTGCCCCCTGAACACACCCAATACCAGAGAAACAGCAGCTCAGCAACACTTTCTAGTCACAGCCTAGTACTAACCTATTTCTTGATCGATCTGCGTGCCAGCTTCCATCTGCTTCTGCTCCTCCCAGGTAAAACTTTGCTGCTTTTTCTTCTGTTTCTTCCTCGTCTTTGCCTTTTACATCAGTCAAGATGCTCAGCACCATTTTTATACCTAAGACCTACATTAGAATAGCCTCAAGTAAAAACTTTACAGTCTTGGTTTGGTTCACCCTGTGACTGTTTAATTCTAAAATTTTCCACCAACTTTGTCCTGGCCCCAAAGTCTAGAACTACACATCATGGATGGCTTTAGCCTAAATTCCCAGTGTACAGGACAAAATGCCTAGCTACCATCTTATGAAAGGAAGTCTACACCCTTCATAAATTACCTATTTATTGAAATAGCTTAGTAATCTTTACAGGCAATAAAGTTTTCATAGTCTATGAAGTCGTACATTTTGGCTCATTTCTCATTCTATCCTCAAAGAAATTGGATAGTATATCTTAGACCTTCTTATTAAAAACATTACGTATACAAACTCCACTAGCTTACTCTTTACCCTTTTCCTAGTTAACAGGATAATCTCATCCATTCATTAATTTTGTTGTTTCTTCAGTAAGTCTTTATTGATCATCTAGTAATATGTCAGACATTGGGCTAGGTCCTAGGGACTCAGAGACAAAAGGATCCTCAAGGACTCTACAATCTTCTAAGAAGACAAACAAGCAAGTGAGATATTTTGGTATAGCAATGAGTCTCCACCCTAGCTGTATCTCAAAATTACTGGTAGAGATTTTTATTTAGTAAATCTGTGGTGGATGCAAAGCATCATTTTCTTTTTAATTTTTATGATAAAAAATTTCAAACATAACAAAAAAGAAGAGAGAATCGCCCAGTTATCTGTATTTACTTAAAAAAAAATTCCTGAATAATTCTGAGGCACAGAGTTGAGACCAATACAATATACTAATGATAGTGCTATGAGAAGTAAGCATGAATGGATGAGATTATAAAGCAAGAGTAGCTAATCTAGAGTGATGACAGGCAGGCGTGTGTGTGTGTGTGTGTGTGTGTGTGTGTGTGTGTGTTTGTGTGTGTGTGTGTGTACAGGTACAGAAAGGGCAGCCTGGTAGGGAAGTCTTCCAGAGGATATAACACATCAGCTGGTTTTCTAACAGTGGAATTTCCAATCCTTTATTTTGCCATAGAGATTTCTAATCAGAAAAACGGGGATCTACCATGGGCACTCCAAGCTCACTGTTATCACTGCTACAGTTCCTTTTCCTGCTGTTGTCCTTTTCTTGGGCTGGCTAGGATTCCCAGTGGAGAAGGGACTGCAGTCCTCTTCTTCGCTGCTCAGTTGAACATCAATTTACATGCTTTAGGACTTTACCCTAACCTGCGGATCTCAAAAGACCGGGAAAGAAGTAGAGCGTCTCACAAAATGCCGGATGCAACGTGCAATTTATAATTCTACTTCTAGAAATATGTCCTGCAGAAATACTTAACGCAAGTACTCAGCAAGATCTGTAGGTCATTTTTTTTATTCAACAAACTTTGCCACTTACTAATATTTTCCCTTCTGAAGAAAATTTAAGATCATAGGGTAAAATCAAGATTAGCTTTTCTTCTTTTGGAATTGCAATGCCAAAAACATAATCACGGGGACGTAGTATGTGAGAATTCAAGGTAACCCATAACTAAGAGGTTATCAAACGAAACATTTTTCAGAAACTGTGGCTTAGCAACTTGGTGTGTGTCTGTCTTTCTTATTTACATTTGGATGTTAACTATAACAAAAGGTAAAACTCAATGTAAAGAGAAATACAGTTCTTAATTTATACAATGAAAACATGCTAGAGCAGACACACTCAGTAGGTCCTGTAGAAATGAGTTTAACATTTAGGATTATAGACTGATTGGTTTATCATGCCCATGCCATGACCACGTTATCTTCTTCCACTAAGAGTGTAGGAAATTCCAATTTTAATCTATATTGGTATGGCCTTTACAGACTTAAAGCATCAGCACACTTCATTCACATATTCCACAAACAAAAGAATGAGAGGGTTGGCTAAATAACTCTTAAGGTTACTTAACTTCTAACATTCTACGACTTTCTTCCAATAATTTGTAAAACCAGGAAAGTGCCTTGTAGGCTCAATATATACTTAGTGAATAAAGTTTATAAACCATTCTGAAAGAATATTTCATGAAAGGAAAATATACAAAAAATTTCATATTTCTACAGGGACTACTTCTATATTTTGCCAGAATGTTTTAACTTCTTATATGAAATATATGACATTGAAATACTGAATATCCCATTCGTGCAATAAACTTATCATGTCAAATAAAAAGGCTTAAAAGTATTTTTCAATCTCAGCTCTTCCACTTACTGTGTAAACCCTGGCCAAGTTAGTTAATCTCTCTGTCTCAGTGACTTTATTTTAAAAATGGGGATAACATCAGATAACATTATAGTGTTACTATAATGAGTTAATGAGACAACACAGGAAAGTGTTATGACAGTAGATGCTCAATAAGTGCTAGGGTTTTGTTCTTGTTGTTGTTCACTGACAAACATTTTCCAGCTTTAAGATGCCTTTTGGACTAATAATACCTGGTGTCGGCAAGGATGAGTGGAAATGGACCCTTGCAAACCATAGGTAGGCTTGTGAATTAGTATAGTACAAAATTCTTTCAGCTGCTCTCCACTTGGCCACAATGATGGTTTATGGGACACTCTCCACTCCTCCTGTAAAACATGCTGACTGATGCCTACATCCCAGTGAACATCTTGCCTCTGAGTGTTATCACACACAGCGTAGGTTCTATCTGTTCCCAAAGAAGTTTATGTTAATTGACTCTTCACCATATTATGTAATTTAACTAAATGTCAAGAAAATTAATGACATATTAGGAAAAAAACATTTCTGTGAAAACTAAGTTGAATGCTTCAGAAAGGTTCGATAATAGCAGCTGCTATACAAAACTGCCAGCAAATTAGGTCTAAGTGAGATAAGTGAAAGGACTGGGGGAAAAACGTAAAAATCTAGAGGACTAGGATGAACTCAGATGGTTTTACACTTTAAAAAACCTGAATGTGAAATCTGTAGCTATTGTATTATAGGTAATAATACTCATGTAAGAATAATGGAATGGAATTCCAAAGAAGAGATCTATTCACAAAGAAAAGCCTTGCTTCTACACCAGAAGACTGGTGAATGAACATAAACTGAAATGTTTTATGTGTTGAAACAAAATATTTAAAGTACTTAAGTATCATTTACCATGATTTCCTTGGTTTGACCTTTGGGCTTAACTGATCAACTACAATTGATCTCAATTATACTGGCTAAGAAGGTCACTACTTTTTAACATGTATGAAGTATATATAATTGGCTTTTTTAAAATCAGAATTTCAATTCCATACCTAGTAAATCTATCCTGGAAAATAAGCCCAAGTCCACGACGGCACAGGTACAGAGATGTACACTGACGCACTATTTGAAAAAGCAAAATCCCCCCAAAAATCCAAACAAAAGTCCATCAATAGGGAAATGGTTAAATAAGTCAATGGCACAACTATTCCACGGAATACTATGCAGTCTTTAAAAAGAATTTCCAGGGTAAGTAAAAGAGAAATTTGCTTTTCATTGAATTCCCTTTTGGATGGTTTAATTTTTTTTAAGCCATGTATTGCCATTTTTTCAATTGAAAAATAAGCCCAGCTAATTAAAAAGGTAAGAATTAGGTAGATCATGTGCTCACATGGAATAATATTCATAATATGCTACTAACTGAAAATAAATGACTAACAATACATATAGCTTGATTTTTTTAACTAGAAAAAGTATATGTGTATGTATACGCATAAGAATATTAACAGACAAAAAATATGGAAGGATATTTTCCAAACTCCTTAACAGCTGTTATGTCTGAGATGAGGGAAAAATGAAGGGGCTTTCGCTTTTCTATTTATGTATTTCTGTACTGCTTAATTTTGTTTTTAACAGTCAACATACATTATAGTAAACCTAAAGGTCTCCCAAACAGATGATTAACCAAATAAATTATAGTACTCTCATATGATAGAAAATTGTGTGGTTCTTAAAGTCGTGTCCGTAAGAAATACTAAGAAAATGTTTAAGTGTTACACATTTTCTACCAACACACATTACTTTACTAGAATAAAACTAAAATGTTTTATTTTAAAATACATATATGTTTATTTGAAACATTGGTAGTTTGCTTCTGAAAGTTTTAAGTGGAAAAGAGCTGTTGTAATCAACTTTTTATTTTCTGAGGACAATTCTGTATCCATCCCGTGCCATTAGCAGAGGAAAATCAATGCAACCAACTCATACATATTGGAGACCTGTATGGATTTGTTCCTTCTCTCCTTCCCCGCACATGATGGTATATTTCTGTTCTCTTTACGGAAATTCAATTAGCAATATTAGCCTCCTCCTCTGTCAGTGATGGACACCACTGAGATTCTCCTCACCACCTAAAGACATGTAAGATGGGCTTACTGATTCCCTGACTTACTAGTTAACAGGAGAATTACTGCCCACTCCTATAAATGACTCTACATGTTTCTTGTCATAAACACAGTGACAGCTCCTGAAATCAATCTTTCATGACCTTATTGATTAGGACACTTAGAAATAATGAGACTTCACTAGTGGCAGAGTAATGCTTGGAAAAAGAAAAAAATACTCCAATGAGGACTTGCCTATTAACACTGTGGAATTTATCTTCTCATTGACCTTTTCTTATTACAGACATTCACCTAGAAACATACATGATGAAAAGTTAATAATCAGTTTTGTGGTTCATGTGTTTTTTCTTAATACTTGCTGGTAACATTTTAAATTAACAAAATAAATAGATATAAAAACAGTTTTTGATCACTGTCTTCCTACCCTGTTAAGATCAGTACACAATTTCTAAACAAGGGGAACACCTGGGTTTTTCTGAGAGCGATTACAGGATAAAAGCTATTTAGGGAAATTCTGAATATTCTAGAAGGGGGAAGTTTTAAAACTGTTTCACTCATTTGAATATTTTCTGCTTATATGATTTACATATACGTGTTTGAAGCAAAACATCACATAATTTTAGAGCTGGACAGAACCCTAGAGATCTTCTAATTCAATCTACTTCTCATATTATGAAGAAATTGTCACCTAGGGAAGGGAAGTGACTTGCCTAGGGTTATACCCAAACAGAGCTAAGATTGGAATCCATAACTCATCTGATGAGATGTTTTACAATTTTCCATAAAGTGAGAGGAGGAGGTAGAGCTTATCTGGTTAAAGAAAAAAGAAAGAATTCTGCTTCTTTTACCCTCTATATCACTTTTAGGGTATCTACGACAGGGTGAGGAAACACGACTATGTTTTATTTAAAATATGGGCCTGTAGACAAGAATCACATCCCTTGTACAGTACCTGGCATATTACAGGTGCTCAATAAAAACAGGCATACCTCTGAAGAGTGTTTCTGTGGATAACATTTTCCTGGTACAAAGCCTCTTGGTTTTTAATACCCAAACTTGATAGAATGCACTTATCTCTCATTACAAAGCTTTTCAGTTGATATGTACACAGAAAACTTATATGTACCCTGAACTCAGTACGTTTTAAATACAATGATATGCAAGTTGAATTACACTCCAAATAGAACTCATAAACGTCAGGATCACATGTAGACATTTCAAAAAAATGCACTGACTGACAACAAAGGGAATATGTAATATGCTACTGTATGCAAAGCAAAATACTAACAACCATATTAATCGTTATGATGTTTTAGACACTTTACATTGTAATGTGTCTATTACTTACATATACGTTTTACCGTGCTTTAGTACAGTTTAGGAAACTGGGGTTTAAAACATAATGTGTTTTTTTTTTCTCATTTAAAATAATGGGAAAGAGACTTGCAGTTAGCATTCTCACACATAATGGATTCACTTCAGGAATGAATTACTAATGGTAAGAGGGAGATTTTCAGTGCAGACACTGTGCTTACAACTGCTGGGCACAGCACTGTACTTTGCACTGTGGACAGAAGGAACTGTACTACTTCTAAATCCTGTCGCCGTTGAAATCTGAGAACTGGATGTATCTGCTGCCCTTACTGGAATGGATTCTTTGTAGTGCCTTTCTTCCTTACCTCCTTAGACTCGGATGCAAAATTTGGCATGGGTGCTTCTAATTGGAAGAACTTAGATCATAGGCCCATGCCAAGCTGTAAGGGAGGCTGGAAAAATAGTTTTCTGATTTCTATTTTGGGAAGGCTTGTACTCATAAGGTAGGGACTTCCATAATGCCATGAAAACTAAGACCTCAATATCATGATTTTGCAATAAGACACCAAATCCACAAACAACCAAAAAAAAAAAAAAACTGGACTTAATAAAAATTAAAATTTTTATGCTTCAAAGGACACCATTAATAAAGTGAAAAGACAACCCAAAGAAAGGGAGAAATTACTTGTAAGTCATAGTACTGATAAGAGACATAATCAGAATATATAAAGGGCACTCTCAATTCAACCATAATTAATAACCCAGCTTAAAAATGGGCAAAGGATTTGAATAGACATTTCTTCAAAGAAGATATACAAACTGCCAATATACACAAACAGATGTTCAATATTATTACTTAACAGGGAAATGCAAATTTAAATAACAACAAGATACCACTTCTCACCCACTAGTATATCTATATCTGTCTGTCTGTCTGTGTATCTATCTATTTATTGACAGAAATTAACAAGGATGTGGAGAAACTGAAATCCTCATATGTTGCTAGTGGGAATGTGAAATAGTGCCAATCTGGAAAAGTTTGCCAGTTTCTCAAAAAGTTAAATCTAGAATATACTATACAACTAAGCAATTCTACTCCTAGACACATACCCCAAAGAAATGAAATCATACGGCCACACAAAAACTTGTACATGAATGTTTATAGCAACATTATTTATAATAGCCCCAGAACAAAAACAACTCAAATGTCTATCAACAAAATTAAATGTGGTACATCCATACAATGCAATATTATTTGGCAATAAAAAGAGGACAGAATATTGTACTAATACATGCTACAATATGGATGAGCCTTAACAATATTATGCTAAGTGCAAGAAGCCAGTCACGCAAGTCCACATATTGTATGATTCCATTTATATGCAATTTCCAGAATAGGCAAATTTATATAAACAGAAAGTAGATTAGTGGTTGCCTAGGATGGAAAGGGTAGGGGAAAATGGGGAGTGACTGCTAATGGGTACAGGGTTTCTTTTGAGGGTGATGGAAAAGTTCTGAAACCGACTGTGGTGGTGGCTGAGCATCTCTGTGAATATATCAAAGAGCATTGAATTGTATGTCTTAAATAAGTTAATCGTATGGTATGTGAATTATGTCTCCTTAAGGTCCCCCTATATATAGAAGACCAGTTAACTATACACCTAATTGTTTTTAGTATCTACTGGTGGTTATTATCTAGATTCATTTCATTAGAGGATTTACAAAACTAGTGATTTTCTATGTTCAACATTCTTTATTAATTTATTAATATCGATTACTTGGTTACCGTAAGATACTATCTACATAAAAAAGCCAGGATAAATACTTGATTCCTTCCCTCAATTTACATATTTTCAGAATAATGAAATATTACAAAATATTTCAAATATACAAAAATATAGAGAATAATATAACTAAAATCTATGTGCCCATTGCCCACATTTAATAAATGTTATTTTTTCAAATTGACTTAATTTTTAAAAAAGAAACAGAACAAATAGGGTTACCTTCCCCTCCTAACCTTCTCAAAGGTAATAACTATCTTGAATTGGTATATACACCTCTTATTAGTGCTTTTACACTTTTATGTAACCCTTCCTCTCTCTTTCTCTCTCTCCCGCCCTCCCTCTCTAGCAACATAACATTTCTTTGAGCATTTTAAAATGTTACCTAAACGGAAGCATATACTGTATGTAGACTTTTGCAATTTTCCTTTTTTGGCCAACACTGCATTTACATTTTTAAAAGTAAATGTTTTACTTAAGTATACATATAGAAAAGTGCATAAATTATAAGTATAAGCTTGATGACTTCACAAAGTGAACATACTCTTTGCCTCCATTCATTTTAACTGCCACAACTTAAGTGATGACTTAAAAGACTTTGTGTTGCTTACCATCATATCCTCAGTATCCAAAGTGTTTAGTACACAGTTGAAAGTTCATTAATGTTTCTTAAATAAATGAATCAATACACTGCTTCATAGTATTCTATTATACGACAAAGCTGCAATTCATTCATTCTCCTATTGCCATTCCCCCACTGATGACATTTAGGTTATTTTTAGGCTTTTGCTATTAAAATGAGGATAGAACACACATCCTTGTATAGATCTCACTGCACCCAGGTATAGGAGTTTCTCCAAAGTATAAAACTAGAAATAGAATTCTGGGGGTCAAACAGGGCATGCAAGCTTCTACTTTACCAGATCTTGCCAAACTGCTCTACAAAGTAGTATATCAATTAATACTCCCACCAGCAGTATATGAGGGATTCCTTTCACCATATGCTTTCAAACACTTAGTATTTTCCATTTTCAGTTTTCACCAGACTGGGAGTGAAATGGTGTCTTGTTTAAATTTACAGAAATCTATTAATGTGGTTGAACATCTTTCCAAATATTTAATGGCCATCTGGATTTCTCTTTTTTTATGACTCCACTCAATTTCCTCATGGGTTCACTTTTTCCTACTGATTTGTAGGATAACTTTAATATATTTTTCTAGTCCAATTTCTGGTTATATGTGTTGCAAATATCTTCTTTTCATTCATAGCATACAACTTTGTTTGAGTTATTATTTGAAGACATTTTTTACTTTAATGTTGTCAATCATATTCCCTTAATTATATATGCTTTTGAGATCTTAAATTATGTTATAACTAATCTCATAAAGATGTACTATATTTCTTCTAAATTATAAAAGTTCTGCTTTTTACATATAGGACTTTAACTTATCCTGGAATTAGTTTTGAAGTTAGTGAGACAGGGGTCTTATTCCATCACTTATTCACTTACACATACGTCCATTCATTGATTGATTAGTATGGAAAAATAATTGTCCCAGTCCTATTTACTGAAGGGTTCATTCTTTCTCCACTATTGAATATGCAACTTATGTCAAATACCAAGATCCTCTCTCTCTATACATGTATATGTGTACATGTATGTATTATATATATAGGTATATATACACACACACACATATACACACACACACACACACACACACACATATATATATACACACACACACACACACACACACCTATATATGTAAAAGAGTTTCTGGGCTAATATTTTCCACAAATGTATTTGTCTATCTGCACCAACATCACACATTTACTACAGCTTAAAAAAAGTCTCGTTTAAGTCTTTGGTTTTTTTTCCCAGTGACTATCTTTTCAAAATTTATCTTTCAGTTGTATTGAGATATAATTGACACATAACACTGTACAAGTTTAAGGTATCAAGTTTAATCAAATAATGTGTTGATTTAATATACATATATTTTATGAAATGATTACCACAATAAGGTTAATTAACACCTTCATTATGTCACATACTTATCATTGTGTGTGTGTGGGGGGGGGTGAGGACCTTTAAGATCTATCTCTTAGTAATTTTTAACTATATAATACAGTATTGTTAACTTCAGCCACCACACTACACATTAGATCCCAGAACTTATTCATCTTATAACTAGAAGCTTATACTCTTTGACCAACAGCTTCCCATTTACCTTACCCCCCAGACGCTGGCAACCATCTTTCTATTCTCTGGTTCTATAAGTTCGATTTTTTAGATTCTACATACATGAGATCATACAGTATTTGTCATTCTCTCTCTGACTTATTTCACACAGCATGCCCTCTATCCATGTTGTTACAAATGGGAGATTTCCTTCTTTCCCATGGCCAAATAATATTCATTGCATATGTACACACCACATTTTCTTTATCCATTAATCTGTCGATGGATATTTAGGTTGTTTCCATGTCTTGGCTATTGTGAATAATACTGCAATGAACATGGGAATGCAGATATCCCTTTAAGATAGTGGTTTCATTTCATTTGACTATATACCCACAAGTGGGATTGCGAGATGATATGGGTAGTTTTATTTTTAATTTTTTGAAGAACCTCCACACTGCTTTCCATAATGGGTATACCAATTTATATTCCCATCAACAGTGTACAAGTTTCTCTATTTTCCACATCCTTGCCAACCCTTGTTAATTGCTGTCTTTTTGATAATAGCCATTTTAACAGGTGTGAGGTGATATCTCATTGTGGGTTTCCTTTACATTTTCCTGATGATGATGATGATGCACCTTTTCAAGAACCTGTTGGCCTTCTTATGTGTTCTTAAAAAATGTCAATTCAGGTCCATTTGCCCATTTTAAAATCAGATTATTATTATTATTTGCTATTGAGTTGTAGGAGTTCCTTATATATCTTAGAGATTAACCCCTTATCAGATATTTGGTTTGCAAATATTTTCTCCCATTCCATAGGCTGCCTTTTCATTTTGTTGGTTGTTTCTTTTGCTATGCAGAAGCTTTTAAGTTGGATATAGTCTGACTTGTTTATTTTTGCTTTTGTTGCTTGTGATTTTGGTCATATCCAAAAAAATAATTGCCAAGATAAATGCCAAGGAACTTTTTGCTTGTTGTTTTCTTCTGGGAGTTTTATGTCTCCAGGTCTTAGATTTAAGTCTTTATTCCATTTTGAGTTAATTTTTTTTGAGTTAATTTTTGTGAGTGTGAAAAGAGTCCAATTTCATTCTTTTGAACGATTATCCAGTTTCTCCAACACCACTTTTTGAAGACATTATCCTATCCCTGTTGACTATTCTTGGCTCCCTTGTCAAATATTAATTCATCCTATGTGTTGGTTTATTTTTAGGCTCTCGATTCTGTTCCACTGGTTTTTGTGTCCACTTTTATGCCAGCACTAAACTATTTTGATTACTATAGCTTTACATAGGGATTGCATTGAATCTATACATGGCTTTGAGTAGTGTGGACACTTTTAACAATATTAATTTTTCCAATCCATGAACGAGATTTTTTCCCCATTTATTTGTGCCTTCTTCAATTTCTTTCATCAGTTTCTTACAGTTTTCAGTGTACAGATCTTTTCACTTCCTCGGGTAAATTTATTCCTAAGTATTTTATTGTTTTTGATGCTATTGTAAATAGGATTGTTTTACTTCTTTTTCAAATACTTCCTTGTTAGTGTATAGAAAAACTACTGATCTTTGCATATTCATTTTGTATCCTGCAACTTTAGAGATTTTGTTTATTAGTTCTAACAGCTTTTTTTGGTGGAGTCTTTGGGATTTTCTATACATAAGATCACATCTTCTGCCAACGGAGACAATTTTACTTCTTCCTTTCTGATTTGAATTCTTTATTTCTTTTTCTTGCCTAATTTCTCTGGCTAGGACTTCCAGTACTATGTTGGATAAAAGTGGTGATGGTAGGCAGCCTTGTCTTATTCCTGGTCTTAGAGGGAAAGCTTTCAATCTTTCACTGAGTATGTTGATAGCTGTGGGCTTTTCATATATGGATGTTATTATGTGGAGGTATATTCCTTTCATAACTGATTTGTTGAGAGTTTTTATCATTAAAATGTGTTGAATTTTGTTAAATGTTTTTTCTGGATCTACTGAGAGGATCACATAATTTTAATCTTTCATTCTATTAATGTGGTATATCACATTTATTGATTTGTGTATGCTGAACCATTCTTTCATCCTAGGAAAAAAATCCCACTTGATCATGGTTTATGATCCTTTTAACGTGCTGTTGAATTTGGTTTGCTAGTATTTTGCTGAGAATTTTTACATCAACATTCATCAGGAATTTTGACTTACACTTTTTTTTCTTGTAGTGTCCTTATTTGGCTTTGATATCAGGGTAATGATGGCATTGTAAAATGAGTAGACAGTATTCACTCCTCTTTGATTTTTTGGAATAGTTTGAGATGAACTGGAATTAATTCTTCTTTAAGTGTTTGGTAGAACTGACTAGTGAAACCATCTGGCCCTGGGCTTTTCTTTGTTGGGAGGTTTTTGATTACTGATTCAAATCCTTATTTGTTATTTTTCTGTTCAGATTTTCTATTTCTTCAGGACTCAGTCTTGGGAGGTTGTACATTTCCAGAAATGTATCCATTTCTTCTAAGTTGTCCATTTTCTAGGTGTGTAATTGTTCACTGTAGTGTCTTATGATCCTTTGTGCTATCAGTTGTAATGTCTCTTCTTTCATTTCCAGTTTTGAGTTTTCTCTTTTTTTCTTAGTCTACCTAAAGATTTGTTAGTTTTGTTTCTCTTTTCCAAAAATCAGCTTTTAATTTAACTGTCCTTTTCTAAATTTTTTTTTTTCTCTATTTCATGTATTCTGGCCTGATCATTTTTATTTCCTTCCTTCTACTAACTTTGGGATTAGTTTCTTCCTTTTCTAGGTACTTGAGGTATAAAATTAGGTTGAGATCTTTCTTTTTTCTTAATGTAGATGTTTATCATTATAAACTTCCTCTTAGAGCTGCTTTCATGGAACCCCATAAGTCATGATATGTCATGCTTCTATTTTCGTTCAAGATCTTTTTAAAATTTCACTTTTGATATTGGTTGTTTAGGAGTGTGAATGTTTAATTTCCACATATTTGTGTATTTTCCAGTTTTCCTCCTGTTCTTGATATCTAGTTTCATACCACTGCAGTTGAAAAGATACTTGGTATGATTTCAGTTTTCTTAAATTTGCTAAGATTTGTTTTGTGACATAACATATGATCTATCCTGGTTAATGCTCCCTATGCACTTGAGAAGAATATGTATTCTGCTACTGTTGGATGAAATGTTCTGTGTCTATTAGTCCATTTGGTCTAAAGTATAGTTTAAGTTCAATGTTTCCTTATTGATTTTCTATCTGGATGATCTATCCATTATTGAAAGTGGGATATTAAAGTTCCCTTGTATTGTTGTCTATATCTCCCTTCAGACTTGTTAGTACTTTATATATTTAGAGGATCTGATGTTCGATGTATATACATTTACAATTTTTATAGCCTCTTGATTATTTGACTCATAAGTTTATCATTATATAATTACCTTCTTTTTCTCATTATAATTTTTGACTTAAAGTCTATTTTGTCTGAAATAAGTGTAGCTACCCTTGCTGTCCTTTGGTTTCCACTTGCATGGAATGTCTTTTTCCATGCCTTCACTTTCAGTCTATGTGTGTTGTTAAAGGCTGAAGTGAGTCACTTGTGGCCACCATATACTGAGGTCTTTTTTAAAATCCATTCAGCCACTCTATGCATTTTGATTGGAGAATTTAACCAGTTTACATTTAACATAATTATTGATGGGTAAGGACTTGCTAAAGCCATCTTACTGTCTTCTGGCTACTTTGTAGTTCCCTTATCCTTTCTTCCTCTTTTGGTATGTACTATTTTTGGGGTTTTGTTTCTTGGTTACCATGAGGCTTACATAAAACAACTTATAACAGTTTCTTATAAACTGGTAATTTTGATTGCATACAAAGTCTACCTTTTTAATCCCTCTCCCCATTTTATTTTTTGATGGTGCAACTTGCTGCCTCTTTTTATATTGTGTAATAATTAATAAACTATTGTAGCTATAGTTACTTCTGATACTCTTGTCCTTGAACCTTTATACAAGAGTTAAGTGACTAACACACCACATTACATTATTAGAGTATTTAAAATTTGACCTTAACTTTACCAGTTTTATATTTTCATGTTACTAATTAGCATCCTTTCATTTCAGCTTAAAAAACTACTTTCAGCACTTCTTATAAGGTAGGGCTAATGTGATGAATTCCATCAGCTTTTGTTTATCTGGGAAAGTCTTTATCTCGCCTTCATTTCTGAAGGACAGCTTTGCTGAGTAAAATATTCTTGGTTGGCAGTTTTTTCTTTCAGCACTTTGAAAATATCATCCTACTCTCTCCTGGCCCATATGGTTTCTGCTGAGAAATGCACTGATAGCCTTATTGGTGGGGGGTGGGGGGAGATCCCTTGTATGTGAAGAATTTTCTTTCTCTAGCTGCTTTAAAAATTCCCTTGTCTTTGACTTTAGACAATTTTATTATAATGTGTCATGAAGATCATTTGGGATTGCAATTTTGGGGGCACCTATGAGTTTCATGAATTTGGATGTCCAAAACTCTTCCCAGATTCCCATATCTGTGAAGTTCTCAGGCATTATTTCTTTAAGTAAGCTTTCTCAAGAGACCCTTTCCTTCTCTCCCTTCTCCTAATAATAATGCAGACTTTTTCTTAATGGTAGACCATGGTTCTTGTTAGTTTTCCTTCACTCTTTTTCATTCTTTCTCAGGTAAATCTTACATCTCCATTTCTTTGGGGTCGGTTGCTGGAAAACTGTGTTCCTTTGATGGTATCATATTTTCTTCATGTCTTGCATTGCTATCTTCTTGTTTAAAGAAGCCATCACCTCCTCTTTACTGACTGGCTTCAGGAGAAAAATTAATTTGGTCAGCCCTGTTAGGGATTCTAAGTTTTCTCAGAACTATGAATACACTTGCTCCATACTTCTTGTTCCTCTTCTGGGGGAATGTTAAGATTATATGCCTTCTCTTGATCCTGCAAAGCCAGGCCATGTGCTGACAGTCTCCCTTTTGCTGTCCCTAGGGTGGTGCTGAATGTTCACATTTGGGTGATTTCTCTCAATTCTCCAGAGTTGGGCCAGCTTTCAGTGTTGCTCATTAGCCATCTGCAGAGGTTTCTTCTTGCTGCTGTTAGAGGCATGCACTGGGAGCTGGCCAGAGGGTGTAGGTGTGTGTGGATGAGGTGCTGGGGTACTTGTGGACCAGTTGAAGGGATTCTAGGGCGAGGTGTCTTCAGCATCTCATGGGCGAGCTTCCTGATGGAGTCCACAATGTGGTTCGTAGGATCCATGTCCCTTAGATGTTCTCCAAGAGCACTAGCTGCTGTTCTCCCAGCCACACCCAAGCTCCTAGTCACACAGCACACCTTGGATTTGAGGATGGGGCTAAAAAGAAGTGGGTCTCTTTGGCAGCGTCCTGCCCAGCTGGGGAAGGCTAACTCTAATATGCTCTCACAATTCCTCCTTGGGAGAAATCACAGGCCTAAAAGGTGTCTCATGGCACTGTGCTGTGCCTCCTTGGGGTAGAGGTGACACTGATAAAGGTGACACGTCCTCTTATCCTCTTCAGTGTATCCAATCTCAAAATTTTTTGCTCCAACAGTGTGATGGAACTTCCCCTGGGTCTAAATTGGTGTTCTTGGGCAGGGGGAAGACTATAGGAAATAGTTAACCCACCATGTTGATGATATCACCAACTCTCATTTATTTCTTATTTAAAATTGGTTTAGTTATTCTCAACTTTATTTTTCTAAAGACTTTTAGAATTATCTTGTAATATTCCATGAAAAAGTTAATTGCAGTTTTAACTGAATTTTACTTATGTTTTAATTTGTAGAGAATTGACACTTTATAAGTCTTTACAATCATGAACATCAAGTATTTCGATTTGTTGAAATACTCTTTCAATAGAATCTTATAATTTTATCCCTAAAAGTCTTATTTTTTAAAAAAGGTTATTCCTAGGCATATAATAGTTTCTGTTGTTATTAAGAATGAGATTAAAGCTTTTCTTTTTTACATTTGTAGTTTTTGGTCACTGGTGTCTAAGAACACAACTTATTTTGGTAAATGGATCCTGTAACCAGGAATATTTACCATCTTTTTGGTTTTAAGAATTTGTGAATTTTCCTGTATTCTCAACATAGACAAGCACCTATATGCAAATATATGCAACTTTGTTTCTTTACTGCTTATCTTTTATTCAGGCATGATGTTCAGATATGTTAGCAACATACTTCACAGATATCAACCAATCAAAAGGAAGCAATGGCTTTAAACAATCCATTTGGCTGTACTGGTGCATATCAGCCAGTAATCAGCACTGCTTTTTCTTGTTATACTGAACAAGAAAATACATCGTCCAGGACCTTGAGGACAGTGAATCAATGTTTCATTATTAAATATGATGTTTTTTGCAGGTTTTTGGTAACCACCCTAAACTAGCCTCTTCTTCTTAAAATTATATCTTTCAAATTGTTAAAAATTAGGAGTAAGTGTTGAATTTTAATTTATGCCTTTTCTGTTTCTACTAATACTGTTTTTCCCCTTTAATTTTAAAATGATGGTTTATATTAATTTATTTTTAGATGTTATATCAATCCTTTCATTTCTGTAATAAATAATAGTTGATTATGTTACTACTAAATTTTAATTCTCACAACTGAAAGAGTTAGATATGCAATCCTACCCATATTTTTCAAAGGAGAAAAGTGAAGTTTCTGGTACTTCCCTGGTGGTGCAGTGGTTAAGACTCCACACTCCCAATACAGGGGCCGGGGTTCGATCCCTGCTCAGGGAACTAGATCCCACATGCATGCCGCAACTAAGAGTTCCCATGCCACAACTAAGAAGCCTGCATGATGCAACTAAGGAGCCGGTGAGCTGCAACTAAGGAGCCCACCTGCCACAACTAAGACCTGGTGCAACCAAATAAATAATAAAAAATATATATATTAAAAAAAAGATTAATTAAAAAAAAAAGAAAAGTGAAGTTTCCTACAAAGGTTAATAATCTGGCTAAGCTCACAGAGATACTACATAGCTGATCTGGAATTTGAATTCAGCCTCATAACTACAAAGCCTGTGGTCTTAATAGCTGCATTATATTGTATCAACATCTGCCGACTGCCTAATTATTGCCATGAGTTTAACATAAACTATTTCATTTAATAGTCACACAATCCTTTGGGACGTGTCAACATCATACATTTTACTGATAGGATAGACTGAAGTCCAGATAGATTAATTAATTTGTCCAGGTTCACAGAATAAATAGGTAGCAGGTTCTAGGTCCATGCTTTTAACATTGCTCTCATCTGCTTCCTTAATATCTGCCCATTGATGGTGCAATTTTGACCAACATCACGTGCAACTTTCAACAATCCTCTATTTCTTCATAGTTCCTGAGAATGAAATAGAGGACAACATAGATGATTTAATTTATTCTAAGGCAGAGTTTCTCCAAATGTCCATTTAAGTATCTCTAATGTCAGAAAAAAAGTGTATTTCCAGGGACATGGGGGGTATACACCTAGTAACAGCAAGAAACATCTTCATGAGTATCTTGTTTCAAAAATAAAAAAATGTTGCATTCCTTGCCATGATATCATCTATGTTTATTTTAACCAGAAAATAGTTTTATATTACATACTATTGAGGAGGAAAATAGTTTTCTACTTGCCTTACTTTATACACAAGGTATTTGCCATGGAGTCTATTAGCGTAAAAAAAATGAGCTGAACTGAAGACAGCTAGTCTCAAGGTCCTTATACAGGCAATTTCTCATTTTTTAGTGTCACTATTTCCGAGAACCCAGACTTATATAAATGTGGTTAAAAACAGTAAGTGTTTACTCACTGCATCCAGCAATCAATCACTAAGGTGAGCCCAAGAGCAGAATATTGCCAGGGAGGGAGCATGATGGAATACCGTCAGGCTGCTATGGGAAGAAACTTCAAAAAGCACATCTTACTGACAGGTAAAATCACTCATGTCATGTGTTGGGCTGAAAGGATCTCTTATACAGCATTGTCTATTTACTTATTTATTTTAAATCATAACAACAATGTACTCAACAAGAACTTTATTAGTGAAGAAAGAACTCTAACAATTTGTTCTTAATATTATCAGTAGCATTGTCATTTTTAGCAATGTAAATGAAGATTAAATAATTCATGGTCCTACTTCTGGTTCTCAAACATCATTTCCATGACATTTCTTGCCTAATACAATAATTGACATGCTTTGGTTAAAATTTATCAATTATTTGCCACAAAGTATTTATTCAACAGATAATACTAAAATAGTCTTTTTCACAAAAACCTGAGTGTAAAAATTTTTTTAATGATTTTTTTTGTTGCTAATATTTGCATAAAACTGACACTCCAGGGACGTGTACTTCTGTATCTAATAGCTTTGAGAAGCCCCCCTTAGCAATGTTCTAGGGAAAGGTGATTAACAACAGTATATCGGCATTCACCTAGCTTGATGAGTAGTGAACTTGGTTTTGCTTTCTCATGCTTAGCTCTCTTTAAGCACACCATAATCTCTCTGCTTCTAAGAAGAAATAACAAATAACCACCAAAAAGTGTGCAGCTGGGATTCAGTTATAAATAACTCTAATGTTCTATAGTTCTGGTCAATGAACTGAATACTTTTCTGAATGAGGACCTGCACTGTTCAGTCAGCACAGACAGACATTCTCTTTCTAAACTAAATCCTCTACATGCGATACTTTTCTAAGCAGAAGATGACACACAGCTGTTTTCCAAGATTTGCAACACGTTTTGATATGAAACAGGTTGATCCTCAGTTACACAACTAGCTAACAACTGTAACAGCCATTTCTCAAAATGCTGCTGTTATAGACATTACTTTAATATCCTTCCAGTCTGTAATTTATTTTAAAAGTATGATTTAAAATGATACTAGAAGGACTACCTCATTCAAAAATGGGAAACTAAGCAATTAAGATAAGCTCTCCTGCTGAAAACAACCAAAAAAGCTGAATAAACATATTTTTACTATTCTAAACAAATTAAAGCTACCAGAGAGAGAACTGCAAGTCAAAAATCCAGGAGAAGGTAAAAACCAAGAGACAGAAGCACAGCCCTCAAAGCTGCTTTTGCTGATCCATGAGAAACAGTTACAAAATGACACAAGTTAAACCATTCCAAACAAGACTGAAAAGTTTCATCCTCATAGTAAGCCTGAAATGGAAGTCAGCCAGCCAATCCACATACTTGCAGCTTGTTTAGGACACCCAAGTGGCCTGGGGAACCTTAGACCTTGAACTTGAATTAACATGGTTCCAGAGACATTAGTACTCTTAGCACCTACCAAAAATAAATAAAAATATTTCCAGAGGAAGGCACCATCATATTAGGTTTTCAATTATTCTTAAAAATTGTTCAAATACAATGACCACAAAACACATGTAAATAAATTTTAAAAGACTGAAATTATACAAAGTATCTTCTCTAACCACAAAAGAATGAAATTAGAAATCAGTATCAGAAGAAAGTCTGGAAAACTCACAAATATGTGGAAATTAAACAATACATTCTTGCACAACCAATGGGTCAAAGAAGAAATCACAAAGGAAATTAGAAAATACTTTGAAATAGGTGAAAATGAAAACACAATATAACAAAACTTACGGGATTCACTGAAAGCAGTGCTCAGAGGAAAATTTATAGATGTAAATATCTGCTTTAAAAAGAACAAAGATCTCAAATCAATAACTTAACTTTACATTTTAAGGAACTAGAAGAAGAGCAAACTAAACTCAAAGCTAACCCAAAACTAAAGGAAATAAAGATTAGAGTGGTGATAAACAAAATAGAGAACAGAAAAGCAAAAGAGAAAAATCAATGAAATCAAAGTTGGTTCTTTGAAAAGATCAAAAACATTGACAAACCTTTAGCTAGACTAAAGAAAACAGAAAAGATTCAAATGACTAAAATCAGAAATGAAAGTGGGGATGTTACTATTGGCCTTACAGAAATAAAAAGGATTATGACAGCATACTACGATCAATTATATGCCAGCAAGTTAGATAACCTAGATGAAATGGACAAATTCCTAGAAACATGCAAACTACTAAAACTGAGTTAAGAAGGAATAGAAAACTGGAATATATTTGTTAACAAGTAAAGAGACTGAATCAGTAATCAAAAACCTCTCAACAAAGAAAAGCCCAGAACCAGATGGTTTCACTGGTCAATTCTACCAAACATTTAAAGAAGAATTAATACCAATCCTTCTCAAATTATTCCAAAACACAGAAGTAGAGAGAACACTTCTTATCTCATTCTATGAGGCTCGTATCATCCTGATAATTCAGCTAGACAAAGATATCAGAAGAAATTCTAGACTAGTACCCCCTAGAAGTATAGATGCAAAAGTTCTCAACAATTACAATTATCAGCATGTAATGAAAAATTAACAGGTTAAAAAGGAAACAAGACATCACAAGAAAGAACGTGTAAAAACACACACTGAAAGATGTGAGATATTAAGGTTATTAGACATCGATTGTAAAATGATATTTTCTGTGTATAAATAAAAAATAAGCTTGAAAATATCTGCAAAGAACATGCAGTTATAAAAAAAGGGCATAGCAGATGTGAAAAAGAGCAAACAGGCTTTCTAGACATGGAAAATTAAATACTGTGGTTAAAATTAAGAATCTCATGGATAGTTTTAAGAGTGTATCAGAGAAACTGGGGAGAGAATAAATTAAAACAGAGACGCTAGAAGAAACTCACATATCTACAAAACTTTGATTTACGACAGACGAGGCACCAAAGAACAGTAGGGGAAACTAGTCTTTTCAATAAATGGTGCTCAAAACATTAAGCACCCAGATGGAAAAAAAATGAAATTAAACCTTACAATAAGCAGAAAAATTAATTCCAGGCAGATAATAAACTAAAAGTAAAGGCAAAACTATAAAACTTCAAGAATAAAATATAGAAAAAGACTTCTTGACTCAGGAATGGGACAATAGTTTTTAAAGATGAGCAAAAACTATTAACCATAGAATACTGATAACTCTTTGCACACTAAAATTAAGAAATACTATATGATATCGCTTATTTGTGGAATCTAGAAAATACAACAAGCTAGTGAACAAAACAAGAAAGAAACAGACTCACAGATATATAGAACAAACCAGTGGCTACCGCAGGGAGAAGGACAGGGAGAGGGGCAATATTGTGGTAGTAGATTAAGAGGTACATGCTATTATGTATAAAATAAGCTACAAGTATATATTGTACAACACAGGGAATATAGCCAATATTTTATAATAACTATACATTGAGTATAACCTTTAAAAATTGTGAATCACTATATTGTACACTTGTAACTTATATAATATTGTATACAAACTATACGTCAGTTTAAAAAAAAAGAACTGTTCATCAAAAGAACCAAAAGAGAGTAAAAAGACAGCTGAGTAATAGAAATGGATATCTTTAATACACTTCAACAACCTAGAACTGGTATCCAGAACATAGAAAGAATTCCTACAAATCAGCAGAAAAATGAGCAAAAGATTTGAACAGGCATGTCACAAGAGAAGAATTCAAATGGCCAAGCAATATGAATAGGTGCCCAAACCTATCTGCCAATAGAGATGCACATTAAACTACAGCAAGCATACTACTACATACCCACAAGATCGGCAAAAATTAAAAAGTCTGATAACATCAAGTGTTAGAAAAGGAGAAAGAAACAGGACTTTTATACTCTGTTGTCAGTAGGGTGGCTTGGTACAACTTCTTTGGAAAACAATACAGCATTATCAAGAAAAGTTAAAGGTACACATACCCTATAACCCAGGAGTTCCACTCCGTAGGGAAATTCTTGCACATGAGTACAAGAATACACGTTTAGAAGCACATTTTTCATAAAAACCCAAATTTCCATCAAAGGTGAAATGGATAAGTGCTACTGTGGCAAATTTATATAATGACACAGTACATACAGCAATGGAAAAAACCCTCTACACAACACAAATTCTTAAATACATAAACTTGATAGAAGCCAAGACACAAAATTACAGAGAGTAGCATTCCATTTATATAAAGTTCAAAACTAGACACGTTTAAACTAATGTATATTATTTAGGAATGGATCCTTAGGGAATAAAACCATAAAGAAAATTTTTAAAAAGTGGTTTCCAAAAAGTCAAAGTAATAATTTATCCAAATATTAAGAGAAATGTATGATTGGCAAAATAAATGTAGGTGGGTTGCAGGGTTCGAGATGCTGGCAATGTTCTATTTCTCAACAAGTAGTCACTGGGTTTTTTTGCTTTTATAATTATTCATTCTGTGCAAGTGTGTTTTACATAAATTTCTGTGTGTTGTATTACATAAGAGAAGAGGTTTTTTTTTTTAAGATGAGGTTTTCTAAAAAGAATTTAAAAAGAGTTTACAAAGAGTTAATGTGCATAATCAGGAAATATCACAAGTTGTGTAAAAAAACGTTACTATAAGCTAACAGTACAAATATTCATCACTGAGTTTTTATAACAAATTTATTTGCTTTTAAAAGAGCACTCTTCAAAAAGAAGCCACAATAAATGATTTCACACGAGATGACTAAAATAGTGTGTTTTTATAAAGGCAAGCCTCAACATCTGAAAAATAATATAAACTATTTTGGAATCATGATTATCTAATTTTTTTTTTTTTTTTTTTTTTTACTGAGACATAGTTAATGTAAAATGCACAGATTTAAGTATTTGGTTTGATGACTTTTGGCAGTTGGACACACCTATATAACCACATCTAAAACAAAATACACAAACACTTCCTCCTTTCTTTTCCTTCACTGTTTCTTTTTAAAAAATACAAACCATATACATATTAAATTTCTGTATGATTCTTAAAATAACAATTAATTCCATTTTCCTTATATTGTCTAACTCAAGCTAGTTGAAGAAGGTATCAGAAACATTTTCATTTTACTTTGGGCCATACGATACACTTGTCACCTTCTGACAAAATATGGGTGTCATACAAGCTATATACAGTTACTCGTCAGCTGCTATGAGGAAACAACTACATAAATTGAGAACACAGTAAGTGAGGGGATCAAAATAAGATGATCCTACAATTGAATGTTTTCCAGTTCTTCTGAACTGAAGAATTCCAGCTGAAAATAAGAGAAGTAAAACCTAATGCAACCATGAGATTTGGAGGATAGACAGTGTCTAGCAGGACCTGGACACAATTAGGTTGAAAAAGCTCTTAGGGATTAGTGGTTTATCTTCTCTAGGCATGTGTTAAATAGCCACAAAAAGCAGAAAAAAAGGGAGTGGGGTGAGGAAGAGTTTCTACCTTTCTACCTTCCACAGTTTTTTGTTGGTGGAATTTTGCAAGATAAATTTCGAAAACACCAAAGTAAGACGGGGTTTGCTATAGGTATCACAAAGTCAATTGTGATTTGACATCTCAATTCAGTTAAATTATGAATGCTGTCAGCTACGTAGTTTACTTATTCAGGTTCAAGAGATTCACAGCTGAATCCGTATTTAAATCTGGCAGGATTCTAAAAAAGTCAGGAAAGGCAACTGGACAAAATCCATGTCCAATCCATTTGCTTAAAGTGTTTACTTATAGTAACAGCATACAAATGTCTCATGTTACTGATAAACCACAGAAAGCTTGTGGGATGCTGTTACTATCCAAACTTAAATGTAGTGTTCATTAAGGCAGAGTAATGAGAAAGTCAATACAAATACAAATCACATTCACTTAGAACAAATTTAATACAATGGCAAGTATGATGAAAGTGCCTTTGCATATATGAGAATGTTTTAGAAACTCTTATTTGAAATAATTAAACATTTCTGCAACAGAAGTGTCTTTGGAGCAATTTATTTTAACTTGAACTTTAATGTAATTATATTGTGAAACATAAACATACATAAAGACAGGGAAAAAAAGAAAACATTTAGTACAATTTTAAAGAATAATTATAATTTGAACATAACATCACCATCTGGTCAAGAAAAAAGAAGACTAGAAGCACTCAAGAAGCCACTTAGGTAAATCTTCCTGATCATACCATTCACCCTCCTCTTTGGATAATCATTATCCTGATTTTGACGAGAAATATTTGCCATACCTTCTTTATAGTTTTACCACCTATGTATACAGTCTAAAAGAATAATGTTACATCTGTCTATTCTTAAAGTTTATGTAACTGGAAATGCAACAGTATATAAATATATTTTGGTGACTTGTGACTACACATTGTGAGATACACCCATGTTGTTACCCATAACTGTAGTTCATTCATTTTTTTTAACATCTTTATTGGAGTATAATTGCTTTATAATGGTGTGTTAGTTTCTGCTTTATAACAAAGTGAATCAGCCATACATATGCATATATCCCCATATCTCCTCCCTCTTGCGTCTCCCCATTCATTTTTACTGTTGAACAATATTCCATTACATGAACATACCATAATTTATATATTCAGCTGTTGATGGATACTTGGGTTATCTTCCATATTTGGTAATTATAAACAATGCTGCCATTGAACATTTGTGTACGTGTCTCCTGGCGCATTTATGCATTAATTTCTCTAGGGTATAAACCTAGAAGTAAAATATGATATGCATGCCTTCAACTTCAATTGATCCTGGGCATACATCAGAGAAAACCATAATTCAAAAAGATACATACACCCCAAGGTTCACTGCAGCACTATTTACAATAGCCAGGACATGGAAGCAACTTAAATGTCCATCAACGGATGAATGGATAAAGAAGATGTGGTACATATATATGATGGAATATTACTCAGCCATAAAAAAGAACAAAATAATGCCATTTTCAGCAACATGGATGGATCTAGAGATTGTCATACTGAGTGAAGTAAGTCAGACAGAGACAAATATCATATGATATCACTTACATGTGGAGTCTAAAAAAATGGTACAAATGAACTTATCTACAAAACAGAAACAGAGTCACAGATATAGAAAACAAACTTATGGTTACCAAGGGGGAAAGTGGAGGGGTGGATAAATTGGGAGATTGGAATTGACATATACACACTACTATATATATTGATAAAATAGATAACTAATAAGAACCTACTGTATAGCACAGGGAAACTCTACTCAATACTATGTAATAACTTATATGGGAAAAGAATCTAAAAAAGAGTGGATATATGCATATGTATAACTGATTCACTTTCCTGTACAGCAGAAACTAACACAACATTGTAAATCAACTATACTCCAATAAAAATTAATTAAAAAAAATAAACTTGTAGTACCAACTTATATTATCACAAACAGTGTTTGAGCATTCCCATTGCTCTAGATCTTTGCTGATACTTGGTATTTTCAGTGTTTAATTTTTGCCATTGTGATAGGTGGATCACAGTATCACACTGAGTTTTTTATTTGGATTTTCCTGATTACTAAAGAGATTGACTATCTTTGCGTCTACTTATTGGCTATTTAAGTTTCTCCTTTTGGTTTTGTTTTGTTTTTTTTCTGCCACGCCGTGCGGCATGTGGGATCTTAGCTCCCCAACCAGGGATCAAACCTGTGTCCCCTGCGTTGGGAGTAAGCTCCTCCTTTTGGAATGCCTATTCTCTTGATCATTTTCCTACTGGGTTGTTGGTGGGTTTTTTTTTTTTCCTCATTAATTTGTAGGAATTCCTTATATACTCTGGATACCCTTCTTCATGGGTTGTACATATAAAGATCTTCTCCCATTCTGTTCTCTTGTCTTTTTACTCTTTTTTCTGGTGTCTTTTGATGAATGAAAGTTCCTACTTTAATGCAAATTTATCAACACTTCCCTTTATGGTTAATGTCTTTTTTTGTACTTTTCTTGTCCAGGCAAAACCCCAAAGTCAAGAAGATATTCTTCTCTTATCTCTGACAGGCTTTTTTTTCTTTTTACATTTAGGTCAATCTGGAATTAATTTTTTGTTTATGATGTGAGGTAAGGTCAAGTTTCATTTTTTAAAAATAAGGATATTTAATCATTATAGCATCATTCACAAAATAGACCATACTTCCCCCTAATGCTTTACAGTGCCTCCTTTTTCCATATATACATAAACAAGCATACACATTTGAATAGGACTATTTATGTTTTTAATTATGTTCCATTTTTCTTTTTCTCCATCTTTGCTCCAGCAGCACACTTTCTTAATTACTGCAGCTTTAAGTAAGAGATATGAATAATCTAATCCATTAACATGATAGATTTATTCCTATATACTTAATATTTTGATGATATCATAAATACAACTGATTTTTATATACTCTCCTTGTATCTAGTGGCCTTGTTAAACTTATTTATTAGCTTATGATCTTAGCTATGTTTTTTTTGTTTTTTGTTTTTTTGTAGATACAATTCGTCAGATTAAGGAAATTCCATTCTGTTCCTGGTTTACCATCATGAATTGTTTGGCTGCTGAATTTACCAAACGTTTTACTGCATCTTTTGAGATGATCATTTTTTTTTTCTTTTTTCTTCTATTAATATAAGCTATGATTGATTTTCCAACATTAAACCGAACTTGAATATCTTGAATAAATCCAACTTTGTTGTTATATATTATTCTTTTAATACCTTGCATGATTCAGTTTGCCAAAATTTTGTTTAGGAAATCTGAATCCAAGTTCATGAATGAGATCGGCTTGTAATATGATTTTCTCCAATTTCACTATGATGTCTGTAGGTGTGTATTTCTTTTTCTTTACCTGGCTTGAGCTTCATTTGGCTTCATGAATCTGTGGGTTGATTTAGAAGTTTTAGAAAGTTCTAAAGGATGATGACTTCAAATAATGTTTCTACTCCTCTACTCTCCTTCTGAATAACTACATACATTAGGCATTTTCACTATATATTATATGCCTCTTACACTCTTCTCTGTGTTTTCCATGTCATCTTCTCTCCATGTTTCAGTCTTGATTCTTTCTTATGACCTATCTTACAGTATACTAATTCCCTGTCCAGCTGGTTTATTCTGCTGTTATCTCACCTACAGTTTTCTTGATTTTAATTACTAAAATATTCAGTTCCAAAACTTCTATTTTCTTTCAAATGTGCTGTACCTTTTAAAAAATAATTAATAGTTATATCATTGAACATAATAAGCATAGTTCTAGAGCCCCTATTGGCCTGTTTCTATTGATTTTTATCCATGTTGTCTCGCCTTTTATACGCCTAATTTTCTTTGTCTGTCAGACAGTATATTTGAAAATTATTTTGTTGAAGTAATTTGAAACTTAGGTTGATTATTATCTTCCTCCAGAGTAGACTGTCCATTTGCTTTTGTTAGGTACTTGGGGGTATTAGCAATTCAAGATCACTTTACTGCTTTTTCCAATGATGGGATTTTCCCAGCTACCCAGATGATTTGCCGTTTAGCTGCTGTCTGTGCAATGACTGGCATACTTCCTGTTTACAGTTCAGTCCTTTAAGGTCCCAACCCAAAACATGGGTTTTTGGTCACTGTCCTACCACTTACAGTCCTAGACTCCAACAATTTTTTCCCACCAGTTCTGCAATAATATCAAAAGTACTACTCAGCTTCTCATCTACCTCTTTTGGATCACCAATTGTACCCAGCCCCAAAATGCCTGCCATGTTCCCAGATCTTGGACCAGTAATTCTTCACTACTTTATTAGCAATTGAGTTCCAGTTTGTATTTTGTCTAGCTTTATTCATTGTCATCAGTGAGAGGACTATTCTGAGTTACCTCCTCTGTCATTGCTGTTAGGTCTATAACTAAATATTTTCAAGCTTGTCTTTTGTTTCCTGAACACGTAAAAAAACAGTTTTATGATCTGTGACTGGTATTTACAAAGCCTTGCAGTTCTAGTTTCTGCTTGCTCTTACTCATAATGACTTACCCACTTTTGTGCTTGTTTTTTTTTTTTTTAATTTTATCATTTATTTATTTATTTTTGGCTGCATTGTGTCTTTGTTGCTGCGCGCGGGTTTTCTCTAGTTGCAGTGAGCGGGGGCTACTCTTCGTTGCGGTGCGCGGGCTTCTCATTGTGGTGGCTTCTCTTGTTGCGGAGCACGGGCTCTAGGCGTGCAGGCTTCAGTAGTTGTGGCTTGCAGGCTCTAGAGCGCAGGCTCAGTAGTAGTGGCGCACGGGCTCAGTTGCTCCGCGGCATGTGGGATCTTCCTGGACCAGGGCTCGAACCCGTGTCCCCTGCATTGGCAGGTGGATTCTTAACCACTGCGCCACCAGGGAAGCCCTGTGCTTGTTTTTTGACTGTGGCTACTCGTTCTTATAAAATTACTTGACAGAAATTACCTGAGGCCTAGGATAAAGGTGTCTTCTTCCAATTAGGACTCACATTTCCTTCTGCCAGGTTTCTAGGGGATGCTACTAACCAATCTGGGACTATTTTAAACTCAATTCACCATTTGATATAATACAGGTGATGTGAACTTGGACTGCAAATCTACTCCAGGGCTGGATTATGGTTATAACTTCTGCACTATACCGAGACATTTTCTTTGCAGTCTCTGAGGTCAGGTGAGAGGGTTCACCATTATGTCGGGGAGCAGGCTATGGTGGTTTTTGTGAAGGGAAAATCTCCTATTAGACTTCATACCTTAGGTAGCCCTTAGGCTTTTACTTTTGTCTTCCTACCCCATGAGGACTGCAAAATCGTAATTCACATTTGCCAGCCTGGCAAATACTCTTGGGGCATTCAGTTATAAGCACAACTGTCTAAACTCTTGCTTTTTCTTTGGCCTGATAAATCTTTATTTCTCCTTAGCTCTTTGATGTTTTTAAGAAAATTACTTTTAAATTTTTTCCAGAATTTTTAGATGTTTTTGATGGCAGAGTTGGTGCAAGTCCCCTAGATCACCATATTTCTTAAAGAAGTAGTTGCAGTTTGTTAAAAAGCATAATACATGCAACAAAGCTTACAAACATTTTATTTCTGAACAGAATCAGAGAACCCAAAAAGCCAGAAGGGACGTGAGACACACAGTAAGTATTCCAAAACCCAGGTCTCCTCAGTTTCCAAATCTCTTTTGTGACAAGAGCATTTTTGTGTATCACACATTTAACCTGTTAGCCCTGAAAACAGTTCTCAGAACTTCAGAAAAATTATCTAAGGAAACTGTGTCAAAGCAGTAATAGAAAGCATCAGTGTGTTGAGGTCTAAATTACAGGACAAAGACCTCAAGATTAATCTCTCACCATTCCTCAGTGAGTGCTTGCCCAAGTTCCACCAGTTCCCCCCCTGTCACTTCTAGGCTGTCTTCAGATCCCTCACTGGGTACTTGGATTTGGTGTTAATGATTTTGTTACTCCAGGCAGTTTTCCAAACAAAAAGGAATGGGTATTTATAATTCCTAGACTGAAATCATAAATACCATCAGCTGAATTACACTGAAATGTCAGTATAACTCTATGAACAGAATTTCACATAAAGTTAGTCTGTCTTGGCTAGGTAAAAAGGATTTTAGTTATAAAAGTTGCAAAAGGATCTTATTGTAGGTAAGTTTAGACTCTTAGGTGGTCCTGCAGTGTATACTCTGAGGACAGCTTTGCAGCAAGGTTCCTGACACAGATCATTTAGACTGGGAGCCAGACATTTTTCTCCCTCAAATTATAAGGGACCAGTGGTATTCCAGTAAATTGCCCCTTTGGGAATGAAATAACTTTACTTAGATTTTCATACTGAATATCTTTCTTATACAGATCATTTTACTTTTCCCTCAAAAATTTTGTGATTACTTCTATCTAAAACAGTATTCATGACATATGGTATACACGGTGGTATCTTCAAGCAAATGCCTTTTAATTCAAAGTATAAGTACCCTTTATAAAAAAAAATCAGTATCTGCTAATTTTAAAATAATTAGAGATTTTTCCAAGGTATATAAAACCTCCAAACACTCCATCTAGTACATGTTGGACAACTAACATTTTCTGAACTCTCTCATACTCTGAAAAGGACATGTTATACAAAGGAACTGACTCTATGTGGCTCTGCCATGATGTCACAGTGAATATGCTGCTCTCAGTTCCTATAGAGGATTGTATTTTCTGATGCCAAAATGCAGCTGAGCACTGTCTTGTAAAGTTGGTCATTCATATGACTGAAAATCCGGTAATTCCACCCATGAGGCATATTCCCTAGAGTAGAGCACTGATTCTCAAAGTACAGTCCCTGGGCCAGCAGCAGCAGTGTCACTTGGGAACATATTAGAAATACAAATCCTTGGGACCCACTCCAGACCTACTGAATCAGAAATCCAAGGTGTTTTAACAAGTCCTCTAGGTGATTCTGATGCAGACTAAAGTCTGAGGCTCCCTGCTTTAGAGAAATTCTTGTTCACTTGCTCTGATACAAGAATTGTTTGAGCAGAATTGCCCCTTCTCTCTCTACCTCTCCCCCACCACACACACACACACACACACACACACACACACACACACACACACACGCACACACATCCAATCCCGAAAATGAACATCTACTGTCAGGAGAACCATATAAAAAAATGTACTACTAACACAATGTAGTACTCACTATACAACAGAGAAAATAAATGAAAAACAGCTACATTTACAAGCTTAAATAAAACTTAGACCCATAATTTTGATTGAAAAAAATCACGTTAAGTCTGCAGTGTGGTATTTTATAAAGGTTAAACACAAGCAAAACGAAAATCATATATTATTTAAATATACATTTATGTGATAAGGCAATAACACTATTTTTAAAAAACAAAGAAAGGATACCCCTTTAATTCTGTACAGTATTTCCCTCAGAGGGAGCAGAGGCAGGGGGATAGGGTAAGGAAGGAACACAGTGGGAACCATAAACGTACTGGGATCAATCTAGTTCTTAGGCTGGTCATGAGATTGCATTGTTCATTTATTTATGTAATTTTTATCACTACATTCTTTTGTATATATAAAATATTATATAATACATTTTAAACCCAGAAAACAAAAAAATGCAGCTAATAAACAAAGATAGTCATTACCTTAAATAGAAAAATTAGAAGCCACCTAAGTGATATAAATTGTGTAAATTGTGATATGTTCATTCAGTTAAAAAGAATTTTAAAATATATGAGAAAATATTTATGATAAAATTAGTTAAATAAAATAATGTAAAAAATGTACAGTAAAAGGATTAGAAAAAATACAATAAAATGTCAATAGTGGGTATTACAGGGAGTTTTGTTTCTTCTTTGTACATTTAAATTTTTCTATAGTGAATAATAAATACTTTGAAAATCATTAAGGACTTTTAAAACTGTCACTGAAACATTTAATAACTCTAAGTCATTAAAGAAAACTACCAAATCTTCCATTGGAAACAGGAAGGAAGTTGGTGTTTTGTGAAAATCTGTGATTTATGAGCTTTATAATTCAAAGTTTTATATTTTCTGCCATAAAACTATGTATCTTTATTACTCTGATTTCATTTAAAATAATTTCATGTTGTTTGTGTGGGAGGAAATATGACTGAGAAAACCATGACCTAAAGAATATATTTTTGCCATAGAGGACTTCAACTAAAACAACTAAAAACAACTTCGATATCCTTAAGAACAAAAAGAAAAAATATCCACCAATGGTTGACCAGCTTTTGGAAACACCAAAGAAACACATATACTGAGAGTCTGCCTTATAGCCCCAGGGCCCATCATAATAAGAAAGAAACATAAAGATTAAGGTCAGAGGCCAGAGATTAGTTACATACCTCTTTTTCCAATATTCTAGCGACCTCACCAAGGGTACGATCTAAAGCAGAAACCTTATTGTTTGCCCATGAGCCACTGTCTTGTACTTGTAGTTGTTTTAGAAGATCTTTGGCTAATCGCTGAAGCCTTGGATACAAAATGAAAGAGAAGAATGACATGAATGTATTAGACTATAATATTTCATGTTCCTAAATATTTTTAAACAAAAGTTACTTTCATTATTGTATTAGAAACTGCTTCATAGAGCACCTAAGGGGAAGAAAAACAAACCACTCCTAAGGCTGGTATTATCCTATGTTCACAAACACCAATCTAGTCCTTGTGACACAAAATAGATCTAGAGGACAGTACCGTCCATCCACAGGATTAGCTGGAGCAATTGCTGCCATCAGTTTCCGCGTGACCCTTAAACTAGAACAGAATTGGAGATGGGGAAAGGTGAGAGTATGATGGCAGAGAAAATGAGTAAAAGAGCCTGAGCAGATTTTCATATTTTGATTTAAATCTTCAAGGTAGCCTTGGATACCATGTTATAAGCACTGTAAACTCTCAGAATGTCAAACTCCCCATTTTCCAATTTACAGGCAATTTGGGGATTTCCTGCCACTGCTGATGTCATTTAGACAATAGAGCAATTATTTCCTTTTCACCAAGAATAACACATATTTCCTAGATCGTAAGATTCTTTAGTAAGGGGAATGTATGTAATATTTCTTTGAAGCCCTTACTTCTTCTGTTTCATATACCTCACTCTTTGATCAATCCTCCTCTCCTTTCAACTTACTTGCTTGAGTATCCTACCAGCAGATACTCACCAGACGCTTTCCCAGATCTGTCCACTTTCCCCCTATGCATCATCTCCCTGTTGCCTTACTTCCATTTTTATCTATGATTGATTCCATAGGCCATCATTATAATCACTTTCTTGTAAACGTGTGCTACATTCCCTTTCTGTTGTTCTGTTACTCCTACAGCTAACCCCCAGCCATGGTAACAATCACTAATGTTTGTTTAGTGGGCCAGGCATCCCTCTCAGTGCCTTGCATACATTAACTTATTTAGCTGGATTAGTGAACATCTGCCCGCCTTTTCCATTTTTGATACTGAGAAACAGTCACACCATGCAAAAGATTGGTATGACTATAGATTCAGAACCTTACTAATATAAGTTTGTCTAGTCTGCTCACTCTCCTACAAAGACTTGCTTCATATATTGCTCAATCTCCTCACAACTCCACCCGTTCCTTTTTCCCCCTTGCTTTCACATAAGAAGATCTTACATTTTATAGAGAAAATGGAAGCTACTGGAACAAGAAAATCTTCTTTCTGCCACAAAATCTACAAGGATATCAGCACTTCACCCATACTCTCCCTTATTTCTCCTATTACAATCAAGGAAGACTGATTCCTCCCATGTAGGGCTAGTCTTGCCACACAGGCTCTGTATGCATGAGGTCTTTCTGGATCTAAATTCCGCTCTTCCTGCTTCAGTGTCTTTGCAAATGCTATTCATTCATTCCTTCTGAAGTGCTTCCCCCACCTCCACATTATCTAGAAAAGTCCTACTTATCCCTAAGTTCTTAGGCCAAACATTGCTTTCTCTGATTTGACTATTCCTTCAAATCACTTATTACAAGTCTCTCCCATGCAGAGATTTACAACAGAACTTTTGGTAATGATGGGAATGTTCCATATCTGTACTGTCCAACCTGGTGGCTGCTAGCCAAATGTACCTATTGTGCACTTGAAATATAGTTAGTGTGACTGAGGAACTAAATTTTAAGTTTTATTTAATTTAAGTAATTTAAACAGCCATATGTGGCTAGAAGCTATCATATTGGACAGTGCAGAAGCACAGTATTAACTTCATGAGACAGGGTTCTTCTCTTTTTTTTATTATTAATTAATTAATTAATTAATTTTTGGCTGCGTTGGGTCTTCGTTGTTGCACATGGGCTTTCTGTAGTCGCAGCGAGCGGGGGATACTCTTCGTTGTGGTGTGCGGGCTTCTCATTGGGTGGCTTCTCTTGTTGTGGAGCATGGGCTCTAGGCGCACGGGCTTCAGCAGTTGTGGCACGCGGGCTCAGTAGTTGTGACTCGTGGGCTCTAGAGCACAGGCTCAGTAGTTGTGGTGCACAGGCTTAGTTGCTCCGTGGCATGTGGGATCTTCCCGGACCAGGGATCGAACCCGTGTCCCCTGCATTGGCAGGCGGATTCTTAACCACTGTGCCACTATGGAAATCCTGAGACAGGGTTCTTGTCAACCCATTCACCATCTTATCCGTAGCACCTTTAGATAAGTACACTCAATAGATATTTAATGATGAATGGTCTAAGAAGAAATTTCTTCCTTACATTAATATTAATAATATCCATAACCTCATATGTTACAAAATACTTTCACGTACATGATCATTTTTAGTCCTCTGAAAAACACTGTCCATCCCTATTTGAAAAATGAAGACGCCAAGGCTCAGGCAAATTAGGTGACTTTCCCAAGGCCTCACGACTGGTAAATGTATTATTGGGACTAGAAACCTAGGCCTTTAATCTTCAAATTTCATGCTTTGTCTCCACACCATATTAGTCAATTCAAATAAGGAAATTTCATTCACAAATGAATAATATCCTAGAATATAATTTCATCTAGAAATGTATTTATGTAAAAAAATTGAATTCCTCAAAGAATACAACAGTAATTGCAGCTCAAAAAGGCCCTGGTGAACTCCAGTTTAAACCTAAGCTATCCATATGAAGTTTACTTTGATAAGTCAAGGAATAAATACAAACTCTAAAATCAGAAATACCTATGCTTAAATTCTGGCTCCAGAACATACCACATATGTAAATCCTGGGGAGGTTATTTAACTACTTTCAATCTCAGTTTCTTCAACTTAAAAGTGAAGATTTTATATATATATATGTATATATATATATATTTTTTCTTTCAGAGCTTCTGAAGATTAGAGATAATTAACGTAATGTACCTAACACCATTCACTAAAGTAGACATTCAATAAATGACCAACTCTTATTACTATTCATTGACAGAAAGTCTCAACCTAACAAAAGGAAAAAGGGAATATAAAAAATACAAAAATAGAATAAGAGCAACATACTTCTTTTCTTCCTAATCGAATATGGGCTAGAGTCCCATCCGATTAAAGTTACTGACCTTATCATGTGGATGAATATTGGCAGCGAACTTCACTGTGTGACAGATAAGTAGCCACTTCAGCTTTTGGCTGAATAAAGCCTGCACACCATGTAACTGAATATCCAGCCATAGCAATGGATGCATATGAATCTAGCACTATTCTTACCAAGAATGCTCACATTCCACTGAAAACCAGGGGTATTTAGGGAGGCACAAGGGCCATTTTAATTCACAGAATACAAGAAGCTTGTATTTCACCCTGAGGTAAATCAAATCTGGGATTCATATGAACCTATCTTTCAGGGAAGAATGCCAAATCAAGGGGATGCTTAGGTAACATGAGCTAAACCTCTGTTTTATTCCCTGCCTCCACAGAAGTACCACAAATAATACAGCCCCTCTCAAGAAAAACATTAGATTTTGATTCATATTATAAATAATGATAGAATGTCACAGGACTCAAGCCCTGAAAGCTGTATTTTCCCTACAGGGCAAGAATAGGAGCTGTTTAGAGGGTGCAGTTTTTATTAATACAGAAATTGCTATTTGAGTTACTTCTGGCATGTTAATTTTTTCTAGCATGAAAAGTAAAAGTGAAGGATTCATAACCCCTAGCCAAGAACATGAGAAGTATCTGTCAGGTAAATGGCTTTATGGAGAATTTTTTAAGGTCAGATATTTTCTTCTCAAAACTTGAACAAATTCTAACAACTCTAAGTTCAAACCTGTCACTGGCAAATGTGAAATGTAAGGGCTTCTCTGTAAGGATCCCTAACTTTTATCACAGTCAATGTTGGGAGGTTCATTAGGATCATTGGGAAGATTTATAAAAGTGTAAGAAAGGAGACTGGGTCCACGTTAGGAACTAACATTGTTCTTCGGTGTGATGGACAGGAAGACATAAATATATTATTAACTTCTTTTTTTCTTTCACCTCCTCTATTTGAAAGGTACATAGTCTAAATTTAAGGCTACTGGTTCCCCTTCCATTTTTAAATAATATGCTTAAGTCTGTATTTCTAAATGTAATAGCTTAAGAAATCCCCATATAAGATGAAAACAGTGTGCATATATTGCCTCCTACATTGGTCATCTTTCATTGTTGCCAGCCAGCATCCTTTCCTGTGGAAAAAGAACCCATCTATCCCTTTCAGGGAACTACCTCACCTTCATACTTACATGGGTATACTAGATGTGCTCAATGCTATCAGGGTGTTGCTGCTCCCAGGCCCTCATTCTTAGTGGAAAGATCTAGAAAATGTGTGTATATTATTATATAAATAAATATAAAAAATACATATAACTATATATATAATTATATAAACACAGAGTTGACGCTTGAGCAACAGGGCTTTGAACTGTGCAGGTCCATTTGTACGCAGATTTTTTTCACTATGTATGTCCCACAGGATTCAGGGTTGGTTGAATCCGTGAATGCAGAACTTCGGAGGGGAAGGGCCGACCGTAAAAGTTACAGGCAGATTTCTCACTGCTCGGGGGGTGGGCGCCCCAGCCCCACCCTCATTGTTCAAGGGTCACACGTGTTTGTGTGTGTGTGTGTGTGTGTATCCCTACACTTTACATCTACATTTATTTCTACCTATATATATAACGGAAAATAGGAGTTAAAACTGATATCTACAATTCCAATTCACCACCATAGGATTTTCTATTCTCCCTGGGTCTATTTTTAAGTCTCTTCTCTCACCCTTAATATATTTACTTATGGGAACAATCCACCTAACATATCATATATCTTTCTTTATGCATACCATTATCTTCCTGCTTGGCCTCCGACTCCCTACTCTGGGCTCTTCTGCCCTTCTCAGCTTGCTCGGGTTTCACACCCTTTGCAAGACTCCCCTGACAGACTGTGCCAGGATGACATTCCATGGATTACCCTCCTCATTCGGCTCTGATTCCCCACACCAGGCCATGGTGTCCTACCCGACATGGAAGCTCCCTGCGCTCTGCTTGGGCTCTGCACCTCCACACCTGGCACCCCTCCTTAGCCTACTCAGGCTCTGACACCCACCGTTGTGCCACTGCTGCCTCCAGCCATCCAGCCAGTGCAGATGGTTGTTTGGTGCTCTCTCATCTAGTGGCTTTAGGACTGAATTGTTCTGGAAAGGGAGGGGAAACTGGAGGAAGAGTCATTTTCATTTATTAGCTAGAATAATTTTATAAGGACACATTTCTTTTCATCTGCTAGTTGGTTACCAATTTCAATCGGTTACAATAATTATCCTTTTTGATGCTCAAATTGTCCTATTTTTGTCTAGTAGTAAACTTTTCAAGTCAGCTCCTGAGTCTTTTGATAAAACACTAGCAGTCTTTGAGAGCTCCCTTGCCATCTAGTGTGACAGAGCATTCAGATCTAGCTTTAGACATTTTTCCAAGAAGTTCTTGCTCCCTTTAGTGAGATATGCTCACTGCTACTGCATTGGTCATTGTTCCTAGGCCTCTTCAATCGACAGAGCTAGGAAATAAGTAAATGTGTGTACACACACATACATAATACATGTGTATCTGTATATGTATATACACAAATACATATACACACAAATACGCAGAACACTTTTTAAAAGATAAAATATCTCATAAATTCATATATTTCAAATTCAGTCCTACAGGGATATTACCTGATCTCTAATGTATTACATCTATCTCCTTTCATCCAGACTGAGAATTCAGTTTCTCAGTAATACAGGGGATGAAAGAATGCTAGTCTCCATAATCTTCTTTACTTTATCCTTACTATTATGCACACAGACTCAGAATAACATTATCAATAATACCATCACCAATATAATTGGAGAATGGTGAATTTTTTAGAATTATGTTTTCCCCATTCTCCCCAATATTTTTCTTATAGTTACACTATAAAAACATCTGAGATACAGTTATTACGTAATATTCTTTTTCTTCTGGCCATCAGTTATTCTTAGTTCTATAAGAAACTATAACTTTAATATTCATCCCTAGTCTTTATGTTGATGTCTAATAATTTTGATTGTCTAAGGTTCATTCTCTCTTAGTATTTAAGATCCTCAAGAAAAGAAAATGTGGGTCAAGGATTTTGTAACTGGCAAAACTGATTTTTGAGGCCATAAAATTATTGATAAGAAAGAGTAAGAACTAAGGCAACATTGTTCACATCAGCCCTTCCTGAGGAACATACTTAAGAATGAGGTTCAGGTGCTTCTCTCAAATTGGTTCCCTGAACCTTCCAGTGAAAACCGTTAGTTATTTTGGGGTTATCCTTTCCTTACATCTGTTATCCCAGTTGCTTCTCTTTGCTTTCTTTCACACTGATGTCATTACCATGCAGGTCTTGTGGCTATTTGTTCCCATCCACTTGTATTTCAGATTTCATGTAGATATCTGGCAATGTAGTTTTTTTTGTAAATGCTTCCATGGGTTTTTGGTTTTCTTTATTAGTTATCTGGTTTCTATGTTAAAATTTGAAGATACTGAAAAATTATGCTCTATTGCTACTGCCATTTTTCTAGACTTATAATTTAAAAGAATATCCTGGTTGCCCTGTGGTGAAGAGACTGTAGTAAGCAAGGGCAGAGCAGTGTAGAACTAATTAGGAAGCTGCTACAATAATCCAGATGAGAGACAATGGTAGGTTAGACTAGACTAGTTACTATGGAGGTAATGAATAGTGGTCAGATTCTGAATATATTTTACAGATAGAGCCAAGAGAATTTTTTTGATGGACTGAAAGTAGAGTGTGAGAAAAAGGATGACTCTAAAGATTTTAGATGACTTAATTTAAGGATGGGCTTGTCATCCTTAAATTAAGGATGAGCAAAAATATGAGGGGTAAGGTATGGGAGCAAATTTCAGGAGTTTAATTTTGCACATATTCACTTGAGGCATCCAAGTGAACAGAGAGACATCCAAGTGGAAATGCTAAATAGGAAGTTGGATATAGTATTCTGGAGTTCTGGGGACAGGTCTGGATTGGAGACATAAATTTAAAGTCCATCCAGATACTAGATGTTTAAAGTCATGAAACTAAATGAGATTACCAAGGGAGTAATTCTCTATTTGAACTCTCAGGACAAAGGCATGTTAATAATGTCAACGGTCAAAGAGACAAGAAACAACCAGGCAAAAGATACTGAAAAAGAGCATCTAGTCAAGTAAGAGGAGAATCCAGAAAAAGTTGTATAGTAGATTGTTACATTAAAGGTCCCCCTTGAAGTATATCTTGCCAGCCATGACTTACATAGTCACCTCAGACAGTGAATATGGACTTGGCAAAATGACTTGCCTTGGCCAATGGGACATAAACAAATGTGACACAAGCAGAGGCTTGATAAGCCCTGATATCCTCTATGAACACTGATGCAAAAACCCTCAATAAAACAAGCAAAACAAATTAAACAGCATATTAAAAGGATTATACACCATGACCAAGTGATCTGTCATCCTCAAGGAGGCTGACCCAAGCTTCCTTATATGGCAGTCACAGGGGAGCAAGAAAGCAAAGTTGTGAGCAGAAGCCTCAAGACTTCTGGAGCCAAGGCTCAGGAGTCACATATTGCTTCTGCAGTAGACTGTGGATCAGAACAAGTCAAAAGGCCAGAACAAATTCAAGAGTAAGGAAAATAGAGTCCACTCCTTGATGGAGAGGTGGCAAAGTTATACTGCAAAGGGACATGCCTCCAGAAATGGCTCAACAACTTCTGGCCATCTTTGCAAACACTATACCACATCATATATTAAATTTCCTCAAATTTTGGATCTATTTCTAGACTGTTTTAAAAAATCTATTCCATTAATTTGTATTATTATTCACATGCCAATACAAAACAATTTGGTGGATAAATTAGGAGTCTGGGACTAGCAGATACAAACTACTATATATAAAATAGATAAACAACAAGGTCCTACTGTATAGCACAGGGAACTATATTCAATATCTTGTAATAAACTATAATGGAAAAGAATTGGAAAAAAAATATATGTATAACTGGATCATTTTGTTGTACACCAGAAACTAACACAACATTGTAAATCAACTATAAATTAAAAAAATAAAGTACAACTTCAAGTGCTAGAACTTAATCATATACATAATGAATAAAAGATATCTTAACCGTAAACAAAAAAGTGGACATCCTAAGCTCCGGATTCACATTGCCTTTCAATAAGACTACACCAGTCTGTACCCCCATCAGCGGTATTATGTAAGTACCTTTCTCTCACTGCACCTCTACTGGCAGTCTATTTGAGAGAAGAAAAATGATGATGTTTTTGTTTACTTAGCTATTACACTCAGTAATTACACTGACACCCAATGGCGGAGTCTAAATCCTCATCTGTCAAGTGGCCCTTGCAACAATCTTGAATGAGATCTCCTCAGAGTAAGAACCAGTACAGCCTTGCCAGAACTTGTTTTGTTAGAATAGGGTTTCTTTACCTCAGCACTATTGATGTTTTGGATGCGGTAATACTTTGCTGTGGAGGCCTATCTTGTGCACTGAAGAATGGTTAACAGTATCCCCTGGCCTCTGTACGCTTGATGGCAGCTGCACCATTTTTCCAAGTTGTGATAACCAAAATATTATCACATATCCCCAGGCACAGACAAATGTCCTCTCGCAAAACCATCCCCAGTTGGATACCACTGTGTTAGAATAAAATTCTAGGCATCAGATACAAAGTCCATGACCACAGGCATACAATGATGGTTCAGATAAACTTTTGTTACAGGCAAAGACTGAAGAGACAAAGAACTAAAATGCAGGATAAAATACTCACTTCGCTTTATACGGTGAGTCTGAGCCAGAATTTTTTGTTTCCAGTAAACTCTCGTATTCCTTGGCCCTAAAGAGAAAAGAGTTTTATCACTGTTAGTTATTTTGCTGCTAATTTTTATAACAAAATAAAACTTTGGCTGTGTTTTTCCTCTCCCAGTACTAGGAACATTACTACACTAATTTTAACACTTAGATTTCTGAGATTGCATCTTTAAAATACTATGAATCTATCAAAAAAGACTGAAAAATACATATTTCCTCACAGGATATAAAACAGATTCATAAAAACACTTCTGAGTTTAGGGACTTGGTACAGAATGGTGCTATTTTTCAGAAATGTTAAAATCATGATAATTAAATTTAAAACCATACTAAGTTTCTACAAGGTGGTTGAGGTGGCTCAATATCTATGTATACCTCAAGAGGTATATAATGCAAAATTAAACACAGGTAAAGAATAGTCATTTAACTCTAGACATAATTTTAAAAGGCAGTGGAAATGACTTGACCAGATACTCAAAGATCAGTTTTGTTCTGCTTTTGTTATTTATACTGACTAAATACCAAAAAGTCTGCAAAAATCTGAGATAACACTCTTCTGCCATTGTCCAACTAAGCTCCACCTTGCCTGTAACTGTAGGTGACAGCCATCAACAGGTCACCAAACTAAGCAGACATCACTACAGCAATCCATTAACAATGACTTAATTTGTCAATTTCCCTTTTCAGAGGAAAAAGAGAAAAATACTAATTTAAATATTAACCATTCACCCAAAGGGTTCTAGTCTCCAATAATTAGTCCAGTGACCTATGAAAGAATTAGTCACAATGTACACCAATCCATACAGCAATGACAGGTGAAAAAATAAAAACTGTTTCATAAAAAACCTGAAAGATGCAAATTACAACACGCCTAATGAGAAAAAAGCAATCTAGCATAGGTTATGCTTGGGAATGAAGAAATAACTAAATTAGAATTAAACATTAAATTATGTATTGTTTCAACCTACGTGTGCTCATTGCTATCAGCCAAAACATTAAGGCATATTGAAATGGGGAAATAACCACATTGTAGTTGCAAGTAATTGTGACCTCATATGAAAGGTGGGGAAAGTAACAATTCTGCAGGATTGAATATGTTCCAAGAGCTGTGCCAAAGAGCTACACATTCATTGTCTCATACAGTCTTACAAACTCAAAATACATATTATCCTCACTTTACAAAAAAGAAATTGAGGCTTAGGAAGAAGCCAGTTATATCAAGACATATATTTATCTGAGGCTTCAAGTGGAAAAAACTGCACACCTAACTAGAAAATTACTACCCAAAGAAATCCTAACTTTACCTGGAATGGTAGTTAACCACTTTTTCCTAACTTGAATCTCACCTTGATTCACTTTTAGCAATCAATTAAATATTTATTTCCAGAGCCCCTACTCTGTATAAACTAGAGTATGGGGGGATAATAAGAGTTATATATGGATCAGGGATGGGGTATATATATAGTGGGAATATTCAACGTATTTATTCTCAATAAGGAGGAGGAAGATACAGCATTAAAAGATACATAGTTCTACAAAGCTGAGTAAGTGACAGATGGGTACTGTCACAAGTGCTCATTTCCACCTAAGATGTTAGGGGGAGTTTCCTCAAGGAAATGGAAAGTGTACCTGCTTGAAAGATAGGTAGCATCTGAATACACAAAAAGAAAATGCCATTAATAGGGTAGAGAAGTGAGCAAATAATGCTAGACATGGCGGGAAACACAAGTTGTGCTTAGGGAACAGTGCACAGATCCCTTTTGCTGGAGCAAAAGATTAAAATATAGGAATTATGAGAGATAAGGCTGAAAAGAATTATTTCAGAAACTCTATTATTATTAAATTCTGATTATTTACTCTTTAAGATAATGACCCACTTTATTAATATTTTAAATTTATTAGTGTTGTGTTGTATACTGCATTCCCTCACTTTTAGTCTCCTTGTCATCATGGTTGTACTCTTTCTTAGCCATAATGTGGGATATTTATTTACTCCGTTTTATTTTTTGTTAGCCTTTTTACAGGCTAACTTTTGTTAGCTTTTCAGAGTTTACCAATATTCTCCAAGAATTAGATCTTATCAACTTCTATTTAATTTCCATTTTTATCTTTATAAAGATATAGTACATTGTAAGTGCCATACGTATATTTGTTAAATAAAAATAAATAAATACATCTATCCTATTTCCCATGAAGAAGATATGAATATTGTTCTAATCCTTGAGTTGTTTAGACCACTACTACTTCAACTGATAAAATAATTTAAGGCTAAAATTTCATTCTGAGTAAAGTTTTGACCATACTCCGTAAGTTTCATGTTCTCATCGTCACAAATTTCAAACAGTTTGTATTTCCATTTTGTCTTACTCCTAAAAACTCTTAATTCAAATAATGTTTTCTGGTCCACTCCCACCCCTTGGTTCCGAAGTGTTAATTTTTTTGTCTTTATAATTCTTTTTTTCATTTTTGGGTCAGCTTTATTGAGGTATAATTTACAAACAATAAAAACTTTAAATTTTAAGTGTATAATTTGATGAGTTTTCACAGTTGTGCCTACCAACATAAGTGAAACCACAATCATGATATAAAGCATTTCCACCACCCCACAAAATTTTCTCATGTTTTTTGGTAATAATTCTCTTCCCCCTGCCCCCACCTTCTTGTTCCTAGGAATAATCCATCTACTTTTTCCCAGTATAGGTTTCTGAATATCAAATTACTACAATCATACATACTTTCTTGTGTCTGGATTAATTCATTTAGAATAAATCTCGAGATTCTTTCATAATCAAATATATTATTAGTTAATTCCTTTTCACTGCTTTGTAGTATTCTATTGTTTGGACACCACAATTTATCCATCTCCAGTTGGATATTTTACTTCTTTCCAATCTGGGGCTACCACCTACTCTAAACATTTGTAGACAAGTCACTGCATGGGCAGATGTCTTAATTTCTTTTGGATAAATACCTAGGAATGGGGTTGCTGAGCGATCTGATAAGCATGTGCTTAACCTTAAAATACAAAAATGTTTACCAAACAGGTCATTCCAATTTGTACTTCTACCAGCAAAGTATGAGAGTTCCAGTTGCTTTAATCCTTGAAGAGTGTCTTGCTTAATTTCTTTATATCTGTGAAGTTCTCATATTTCCTTTTGACTTCTAACTTCATTTCCTTGTGGTTAGAGAAGATATCTTGCATGATTTCAATATTTTAAAATTTATGGAATCTTGTTTTGTGCTCTAATGTATGATCAGTGCTGAAGAGTATTTCATGTACACTCGAGCAGAATACGTATTCTGCTGTTTTGGGGTAGAATGTTCTCTATCCATCTGTTAGGTTTAGTTAGTTGATGTTGTTCAAGACTTTTATTTCCTTGTTGATCCTCAGACTGGTTGTCCTATCCATTATTAAAAGTGGGGTATGAAGTATCCAACAATTACTGGTGAACTGTCTATTTTTCCCCTCAATTCTGTCAGTTTTTCCTTCATATATTTTGTGACTTTCTCAGGTGCATATATGTTTGTAATTGTTATGTATTTTTGATGGATTCATCCTTTCATCACTACATAATATCCTTCTCTCTTTATTCTACAATTTTGGTCTTAAAGTCTATGTTGCATGATAGCAATATAGTTACTTCAGCTATATTATCTTGCAGAGGGTACTCTTTGCATGAAATATTTCTATCCTTTCACATTAAACCACTTGGGTTCTTATATTTGAAGTGAGTCCCTTGTAGACAGCATATAGTTGAATGATTTTTAAAAATTCATTCTGCCAATCTGTTTCTTTTACTGGAGTCTTTAATGCATCTATATTTAATGCGATTACTGATAAGGACAGATTTACTTCTGCCATTTTGCATTTTCTGTATATCTCTTTTGTCCCCCAATTCCTTCATTACTGCTTTATTTTGTGCTAAATATTTTCAGTGTACCATTTTCATTCCCTTCTCATTTCTTCAAGCATATGTATATACTTATTTATTTATCTGTTGTTTTCTTAGCAGTTGTCCTGAATTATAATTAACATCTTAATTCATAACAATCTAGTTAGAATGAATACCGACTTAGTTTCAGTAGTATACAAAAATGTTCCTATATAGCATTTACCTCCTTTATGCTATTATTATAAGTCATTTCTTTATACATTGTGTCCATCAACATAGGTTTATAATTATTGTTTTGTGTAGTTCTCTTTTAAATCAAATAGGAAAAATGAGGAGATACAAAAATACTACATTTCCACTGATTTATATACATATAGTTACTTCTACAGTGTTCTTTATTTCTTTGTGTGGATTCAAGTTACTGTCTATTGTGTTTTTATTGCAGACTGAAGATTTCTGTTAGAGCTTCTTGAAGTGCAGGTCTACTAGTGACAATCTCTCAGCTTTTGTTTATCATGGAATGTATTAATTTCTCCTTCATTTTTGAAGTTTTGCCAGATATAGAATTCTTGGTTGACAATTTGTTCTGCTTTTGTGTTTTTCTACCAGGAAACTGAATATGTTTATCCTCCTGCCTTCTGACCCCTATAGTTTCTGATGAGAAATAAACTGTTATTATATTGAGGATGTTTTACATATGAAGAATTGCTTCTCTTTTGATGCTTTCAAGATTCTCTTTGTCTTTATCTTCCAATGTTTGATTATAATGTGTCATAACGTGGATCTTTGCATTTCTCCTATTTAGAGTTTGTTGAACTTCCTGGATCTGCAGATCATATCCTTCATTAAATTTGGAAAACTTTCAGCCATCATTTCTTCAAATGTTCTCTGCCCTTTTCTCTCTCTACTCTTCTCTGGGACTCCCCTTATGTATATGTTGGTATGCTGGATGGTGTCCCACAGGTTTTTGAGACTGTATTCAAATTTTTCCCCATTCTTTTTTCTTTCTCTTCTGTGGAGTGTATAATCTCAATTGAGAATCTTCAAGTTCACTGATTCTTTCTTCTATCTGCTCAAATAAGCTGCTGAACCCTTCAAGTAATTTTTTTCACTTCAATTACTGTACTGTTCAGCTACAAAATTTCTATTAGTTCTTTTAAAATTTTTATCTCATTATTAACATTATCCAGTTGGTTACATATCATTCACATGGTTTCCTTTAGTTCTCTGAGTATATTTAAAAAATTTTTAAATCTTTGTCTAGTAAGGCCAATGTCTGGGCTTCCCCAGGGACACTTTCTATTAATTTTTTTCCCAGTGTATGGGCCAATTTTCTTTTTTTTTTGCATGCTTTGCAACTTTTTCTTGAAAACAAGACATTTTAAATCTTATAATGTGGCAACTCTGGAAATCAGATTCTCCTTCCTCTCAGGTTTTGGTTTTGCTACTTGATGTACTTGTACATTTGTTTAGTGAGTTTTCTGAACTAATTTTCTAAAGTTTATATTCCTTGTCATTATGGCCCCTAAAGTCTCTGTTCTATTACTTTAGCAATCAATTAGTGATTCAAGAGATTTCTTTAAACACCACAAACAATAACATCAAAAGTCCTAATCTAGTCTTGGCAGATGGGCTCTGTGTGTGTGTTGGGGCAAGCCAACAAGACTCAGTCAGGCAGATTAAAACTCTACCTTAGCTCTCACTTCCTGCTTGCATAAAAGACTAATGGTCAGGACTTTCTTGGGTCTTTTCTGATTATGTACCCATCCCTGGGCATGCATATAACCTTCTAGATTTCTCAGAGTATGTGGGAGGTTTTCAAAGCCCTTGTTCCCCAAGGCATCTCAATCCTCAGCCTTTCCCTGCAAATTTTTTGGTTAGTTAATTATTTACACTAATTGTATACCCTTGCACTGGGCACCACCAACTAATACATTTGCTTTTAAATTGTTTTTGACAATCACCCCCAGGTAGCCTCCTCAGCTCTGGGAGAATCCTGAGTTAGGTAAAAGAAAGACAAACCCTTAGAACTAACTTTTCAGAGAACCATCAGTCAGGTTAGAACAACTACAGTTCTTTGAGTACAAGGTTTGTTCTGCTCCCTCCAGTACTAAGTACCTGTAACAGGGATGCTGGGAAGTTGAGACATGATCAGGGTAAGTTAAAACACCACGAGCCTCTTTTTTTAAACTGAAGTATAGTTAATTTACAATGTTGTATTAGTTTCAAGTGTACAGCAAAGTGATTCAGTGATATATATATATAGATTTTTTTTCAGATTCTTTTCCATTATAGGTTATTACAAGATATTGAGTATAGTTCCCTGTGCTATACAGTAGATCCTTGTTGTTTATCTATTTTATAATATATAGTAGTGTGTATATGTTAATCCTAAACTCCTAATCTATCCCCAGTCCCCCACTATCCCCTTTGGTAACCATATGTTTCTTTTCTATGTCTGTGAATCCATTTCTGTTTCATAAATAAGTTTGTATCATTTGTATCATTTTTTAGATTCTACATATAAGTGATATCATATGATACTTGTCTTTCTCTGTCTGACTTATGTCACTTAGTATGATAAACTCTAGGTCCATTTATGTTGCTGCAAATGGCATTATTTCATTCTTTCTTAAGGCTGAGTAGTACTCCATTATATATACACCACATCTTCTTTATCCACTCATTTGTCAATGGACATTTAGGTTGTATTGTGGGGTATTCCTCTGTGGGTTAATCCTATATGGAACTCTCTGCACTTCCTGGACTTGGGTGACTATTTCCTTTCCCAGGTTAAGGAAGTTTTCAGCTATTACCTCTTCAAATATTTTCTTAGGCCCTTTCTCGCTCTCTTATCCTTCTGGAATCCCTATAATGCGAATATTAGCATGCTTGATGTTGTCCCAGAGGTCTCTTAAACTGTCCTCATTTTTTTTCATTCTTTTTTCTGTTCAGTGGCAGTGATTTCCACTACTCTGTCTTCAGCTCACTGATTTGTTCTTCTGCCTCATTTAGTCTACTATCGATTCCTTCTAGTGTATTTTTCATTTCAGTTATTGTATTCTTCAATTTTATTTGGTTGTTCTTTATATTTTTTAATTCTTTGTTAAAAACTTCTTATTTCTTGCTCTGTGCATCCATTCTCTTCCCAAGTTCTTTGATCATCTTTATGATCACTACTCTGAACTCTTTCTAGGGTCGACTGCCTATCTCCACATCACTTAGTTCTTCTTCTGGGGTTTTATCTTGTTCCTTCATCTGAAACATATTCCTCTGTTGCCTCATTTTGTCTAAACTGCTACTTGTATTTTCCTTTGTGTGGTAGGTTGGTTAAGTTTCTCAACCTTGGAGAAGTGGCTCTCTGTAGGAGATGTCCTATACATCCCAGCAGTGCACACCCCTCTCATCACCCAAGAGCCAGGGGCCAGCTGGTCCCAGGGCAGTGTCTGGTCTGGATTTGTGGACTCGGTCTGCAGGCTGTGGGACTGTAGTTTTCTTGCTTCTGGTGTCTGCCCCCTGGTGGGTGAGGCTGGTCTAAAGGTTTGGGTAGGGTTCCTGGCAGGAGGGGCCAGTGCCTGCCCCCCTGGAGGGTAGAGCTGGGTCGTGGTCCTCTGATGGACAGGGCCATGCTAGGGGCATGTCTAGAGGTGGCTGCGGGCTCAGAGAGTCTTTAGGCAGCCTGCTTGTAGATAGACACAGCCCCACTCAGTTTGTTGTTTGGCCTGAGGTGTGTTGTTTGGCACTTGAGCCTACAGGCTGTTGGGTGGGGCCAGGTCTTGATGCCAAAATGTCAGACTCCAGGAGAGTTCTTGCAAATGAATGCTCCCCACTGTGTCCGCCACCAGTGTCTCTGTCCCCAGGGTGGGCCACTGCCACCCCCCACCTCCACAGGAGACCCTCCAAGACTAGCAGGTAGGTCTGGCCCAGGCTTCTATCAAATTACTGCTTTTGCCCTTAGTCCTGGTATGAGTGAGATTTTGTGTGTGCTCTTTAAGAGTAAAGTCTCTATTTCCCCCAATCCTGTGGAGCTCCTGCAATCAAGCCCCGCTGGCTTTCAAAGCCAAATGCTCTGGGGGCTCCTCTCCCTGGTGTTGGACCCCTGGGCGGGAGGGCCTAATGTGGGGCTCAGAGCTCTCACTCCTGTGGGAGAACCTCTGCAAATATAATTATTCTCCAGTTTGTGGGTCGCCCACCTGAGAGAGATGGAATTTGATTATATTTCAAGTCTGTCCCTCCTATGGGTCTAGTTGTGGTTCCATCCTTATATCTTTAGTTGTAAAGGATCTTTTCTGGTAGGTTTCAGTCTTTTTCAATGATGTTTGTTCTGCAGATAGTTGTGATTTTGGTGTGCTCATGAGAGCAGGTGAGCTTGGGGTCCTTCTACTCTGCCATGTTAGCCACTCTCTTGCCTCTCTTAATGAGGTTCATCTGATTTTTCTTAATTGCCTTTTCCCCCAGTAGCCGTAGGCCTTTGATCATTTCCTGAGTTCAAAAAAAGTTGATTCTGACAGTTTTTGCCAGTTGATTCATTATTTTTATGGCAATATGGACTTCTGGAGTTCCCTACCCTACCTTTTTATTTACATCATTCAGGATTTTTTAAATTTTAAATAAGAGACCTTAATTCACATTTACATTACAGTTGATGTGTTTAGCATTATTTCTGCCATTTTATTTTTTAAACCAGCTTTGAGATATAATTCAAATACCATATAATTCACCCATCTAAATGTATAATTCAACTTTTTAAATATATTCATAAGGTTGTATAGCCAATCATCACATTCTAACTTTAGAAGATTTTTATTTTCCCTGAGTAAAATCCAGTAACCTTTAGTACTCAATCCCAGTTTCTCTCCTCCTGCTCACATCCCCAAGCAACACTAATCTGCTTTTTATCTCTATAAAATTTTTTATCCTGGACATTTCATATAAATGGAATCATAAGATACATGGCCTTTTTCTGACTGGCTTCTTTCACTTACCATAGTGTTTTCAACTTTCATCCACATTGCAGCACATGTCAGTATTCATTCCTTTTCATTCCTAAATACTATTTCATTGTACGGATATATCAAATTTTGCTTACCTATTCAACAGTTGATGAACATTTGGGTTGTTTCCACTTTTGGCTCTTATGAATAATGATGCTATGAACATACTATACACGTTTTATTTGACCATGTTTTCAATTCTCTTGGGTATAAATCTAGGCATGGAGTTACTAGGTCATACAGTAATTCTGTGTTTAACTTTTTGGGGAACTAACAAACTGTTTTCCAAAGTAGACAGACCATTTTATATGCCCAACAATAAGGTATAAAGATTCTAATTTCTCCACATCCTTGTTACTGTCTGTCTATTGAATATAGCCGTCCTAGTTGGTGTGAAGTGGAATCTCACTATGGATTTGATTTCCCTGATGACTAATGATGTTGAGCATCTTTTCATGGTCATACTGGCCATTTGTATACCTTGTTAAAGAAATGTCTACTCAGATCCTTTGCTCATTCATTATTGGTCAGTCTTCCAAGGCAAAAGAAATAAAAGCAAAAACAAACAAATGGGACCTAATCAAACTCAAAAGCATTTGCATATCAACAAAATGAAAAGACAACCTACTGAATGGGAGAAAATACTTGCAAATGATGCGACTGACAAGGGGTTAATATCCAAAATATACAATCAGCTCATACAACTCCATATCAAAAAAACACACAACCCAATCAAAAAATAGGCAGATGACCTAAATAGACATTTTTCCAAAGAAGACATACAAATGGCCAACAGGCACATGAAAAGATGCTCAACATTGCTAATTATTAGAGAAATGCAAATCACAACCACAATGAGGTATCACCTCACACTGGTCAGAATGGCTAACATCAAAAAGTCTACAAAAAGTAAATGCTGGAGAGGTTATGGAGAATACCGCTGGTGGGAATGTAAAGTGGTGCAGCCCCTATGGAAAACAGTATGGAGGTTCCTTATAAAACAAAAAATGGAGATACCATATGATCCAGCAATCCTACTCCTGGGTACATATACAGAAAAAACAAAAACTGTACGTTGAAAAGATACATGCACCGCAATGTTCACAGCATCACTATTTAGAAAAGCCAAGACATGGAAGCTACTCAAGTGCCCATCAGTGGATGATTGCCTTAAGAAGATGTGAGATATATATATATATATATATGTATATAGACACACACATACACACACACACACACACACACACATATGCAATGGAATATTACTCAGCCACAAAAAAGAACAAAACATTGCCATTAGCAGCAACGTGAATGGACCTAGAGAATATGCTTAGTGAAATAAGTAAAACAGAGAATGACAAATACTATATGATATCACTTATATGAGGTATCTAAAAAACAATACAAATAAATCTATATACAAAACAGACTCACAGACACAGAAAACAAACTATGCTCACCAAAGAGGACAGGGAAGTGGAAGTGAGAGACAAATTAGAAGTGTTTGATTAACAGATACAAACTACTATACATAAAATAGATAACTAACAAGAATTTACTATATAGCACAGGGAATTATACCCAATATCTATAATAATCTATAATGGAATATAGTCTGCAGAAAAAAACCCAAAAACAAATCAATATGCTGTACACCTGAAACTAACACAATATTGTAAATCAACTACACTTCAATGACAAAAAAATTACTCTAAGCATTAAACACACAGTATATAAAAAGAATGACATGGTAACTATTCTTATTAAGAGTTTACAGTGAGGAGAATAAATAAAAATTTTAAAAAATAAATAAGGTAATATCTGAGAATAAGATATCCTATAAAGAGAATAGAGTAATTAATATACAGTGGCTGATTATATGTATGTGTGTCAAGGAGTTGAAGGATTTATAGAGCACAATGAAGGAAGGCCTCTGAGAAGTAAGTCTTTAAGCAGAAACCTGAATCAAGTGAAAGAGCCAGTCACAGGGAAATCTCGGGGAATTTCAGGCTGGCTAGAGGGAACATCAAGTGCCAATACACTAGGGAATATTCAAGGAACAGAATGGCAGCAATGGTAAAACGAATACAGAATTATGCTTATTATATAAACATGCTACTCCATTAAAAATGCTTTCTTGAAAGTCATCAATGATCTCCAGTATTACCAAACACAATGGCTTTTTCTCTGTATTCATTCTCCTTGAGCTTTCTGACTATATTTCACATCTCACTATCAATGCCTTTTTCATGCCCTCATCTCCTTTCACTTCCATTTAACAATTATCTATTGTTACTATTGCAATTTTAATATTATAATAATGAATGCTAAATATATAATTTTAACTTTTAGTCCAAATTTCAAACTCCTGAAGCTCTTCACTTGGAAGCTCAACCTTCACCTTGTTCTCTATATCTTTAAAACCAAAATCATTCTTAAAATTGTACATCCACTTACCTGTATTTTTCAATAGTACTTTGGACTAATATTTCAAAATTATTTTCTATTCTTCATTTTCTTTTCTCAATATTATTATCAAATCATTAATCTTAGATTAAAACATTTCTTGATTGCTTTCTTTAAATTTATTGTACTATACACTGTAATGTCAGCCCTATCACTTCATGCCTGAATTAGTAAAATAATCTCTTATGCACCCAAGTTCTCAACCTTCTAATCCTACCTGTATAGCACAGGTGACAAATCTTCCCAAGTCATTAATTTCCTGATGTTATTCCCTTGGTTATCTATGGTAGTTCTTTCCCAAAAGATATAGTCAATCTTCTAACTAGCATTCAAGGCTCTCCATAATTTGACCCTTTGCTACTCATTCAACTTTATATTCTCTGACATATCAACAGCATTTTATAAATTTGGATTTGCACAGTCCATTATCAAGACATTTTCACCAGTTAGGATACTGCTAGCAGGAAGCAGTACAGCTTAATACCTGCACAGATTAATGCAGAAGGCAAGAAATAGGAGGAAATTATTACTTTTACAAAAATAAACTTCAACTGAAAAGAATAACTAGGCATTTAACAGGCTTACGAATGTGGACACTCTCTACCAGTTCCTCTGGGATATCACTTGGAGAGCTGAAACCTACTTGCTGTATGCTCAGCCACATCATCTCTGTGCCCCTATTTCTTTTTTTCCCCCAAGTTTACTGAGATATGATCAACATACAGCATGGTATAAGTTTAAGGTGTACAAAGTGATGATCTGATACACATATATACTGTGAAATGATTACCAAAATAAAATTAATTAACACCTCCATCACCTCACATAATTACCATTTTGTGTGTGTGGTGAAAATATTTAAGATCTACTTCCTTAGCAACTTTCAAGTATTAAAATATAGCATTGTTAACTATAGTCACCAGCCTGCACATTAGATTCCCAAAACTTGTTCATCTCATAAGTGTAAGTTTGTTCCCTTTGACCGACACCTCCCCATTTCCCCCACCCCTGAGCCCCTGGTTACCACTGTTCTAATCTCTATTTATATGATTTTGACTTCTGTAGGTTCCATGTATAAGTGAGATCATATAGTATCTGTCTTTCCCTGTCTTACTACTACATAGTAAAATGCCTTTGGGGTTCCATACATGTTGTTGCAAAAAGGCATAATTTCGTTCTTTCTTACGGGTGCTCCCTATTGCAATCAAGGACATACATCAGCATACAGCTAGATGCTCTAAGGACAGCACCAACTTCTTCCTGCTTCCCTCTCTCACATAATCCATCTCAGATTTCTTTCTTGTATCTATCTACTCCTCCACATGCCTGTGCCAAACACTCTGGCATCTAATTTTGATCCTTACTGAACCACTGTCTAACTACTTTGTGTGAGGAAGTTTTTTTTGTTTTTTTCTAAGTATGGCCTTTAGAAAGCCATTGTATTTCGTAAGCCTAAGTTTTCCGCATTTGTAAGATGAGGGAATACAACTAGCTAATTTTTAAAGGTCTTTTCTAGCTCTAAGATTCCATGATTCTAAATTCTTATAAACAGTAGGCATAAAATTGTTAGGTAGGGACTTCCCTGGTGGCACAATGGTTAAGAATCTGCCTGCCAATGCAGGGGACACAGGTTCGAGCCCTGTTCTGGGAAGATCCCACATACTGCGGAGCAACTAAGCCCGTGTGCCACCACTACTGAGCCTGCACTCTAGAGACCACGAGCCACAACTACTGAGTCCACAGGCCACAACTACTGAAGCACACGCGCCTAGAGCCCGTGCTCCGCAACAAGAGAAGCCACCACAATGAGAAGCCTGCACGCTGCAACGAAGAGTAGCCCCCGCTCGCCGCAACTAGAGAAAGCCTACATGCAGCAACGAAGACCCAACACATCCAAAATATAAATAAATAAATAAATAAATAAATAAATAAATAAATTTATTTATTTAAAAAATTGTTAGGTAGATTAGAAGCGGTTGCGAGCTTGCTAAAATGTAGATTCCTCACCTAAAACCAAGTTAATCAGAATCAACTGGCTGAAGCCCAAGAATCTATCTTTTAAATTGGATACCAAGTGATTCTGATGTAAGGGGTCAAAGACTACAGTTTGAAAATCATTGTCTTGTTTCATGATTTGATCTATATTAACAAAACAACATAAAACTTATCATTTATTGAGTTTTCTCTTAGATACTAGGCCAGTAGTTTCTAGAGTATGATGTGATGCCAGGGGGTCTCAGAGAATCTTTCAGAGGTACAAGGTAAAAACTCATTCATTCTCATTCTCTTACAAGCATACAATGGAGGTGAGACTACATGGCATGTGATATTACAACACAGAAGCAAATTTGAGAATCCAGCTCTATTTATTAAGCCAGACATTAAGAAAATTAACATGACTCTTCTTACTAAATTTTTTGCTTGTTTTGGAAAAGTTATTTTTCATAAAATTTTTTTCATTTTTAGACCCTTTGTTTTATAAATTTATGTATTATTGCTTTGGCTAGAACTCACAGAATTATGTTCAAGACCAAGGGGGATAGTCTTTTTGGTTTGCTTCTGGTTTTAAAGGGAGGCATTTAATGGTTCACTATAAAACTGGTTATAGTTAGTTGTTTTAAAATAGATATGCTTTAGTAAGCTGGACAAGCACCCTTATTTCTTTTATAGAAATTTAAGAACTCACTGTGAATATACCTAGTACTGAAGACTTAAGAAATAACATTCTTCAACTACTTTTTATACTATTACTCTGTAGCTCCCATTTCCAGGTATGTAGACCCTCATATCATTTGTAAATCAAGTTCACTCACATGGCGCTTTACTTCCTTGTACTACCAGCATAATACAGCTTATCTGACTGTGAAATACAGATCTTTTAACCTATTCAAAGTACCTCAATACATATTATACTTAGTATGTACACTTTCAGAATGGAGCTTTGTTTTCAATCGCAGTAGCTTTCCCCAGCTTAAATTTTTTGGTACCGTCTTTTTATTACTTGGATTTTGAGCCTTAAAGTTTTATGATTATAAATGACAAAGATTAACACAGTTTAGAAGCTGATTGGCTAAAAATAAACTAAATAAAAGGTATACTCATAACAATTATGATCGGTCAAGAGAGTGAATGTCAGGAGAAAGAATAAGTCATCGTGAATGGCTGAAGGAAGTGCGAAGCAGTGAAGAGAACCACTAGGACAATCAAGACCTTCTTCACTGTTCCTGCATTATTCCATAGTATTACAATGCAACCCATGCCCTGTGTAGGAGCAGTTCTCCCACAGGATGGAAGTAGGTGGATTGTGATTTTCCTCCTTTAAACAAAATCTAGTATTTGGCTTTGTTTCCCAGAAATCTGGGGAAGTCTTTATCCTGGTAGAAGTATAACTATGGAAGTCTTTATCCTGGAGGAAGCATAGTGACAGGTGAAGCAGTGGGGACTAAGGAGCAGCTCAGATCTGCCTTAAACAACTTTAGTTCTATTTTTTTTAAATTGAAGTATAATTGGCATACAATGTTATATTAGTTACAGGTGACAACATAGTGATTTGACATTTATATAAATTACGAGATGATTACCCCAATAAGTCTAGTTACCACCTGTCACCATTTAAAGTTATTACAATATTATTGATTATATTCTGTATATTACATTCCCATGACTTATTTATTTTATAACTGGAAGTATCCCCTTCATCTGTATCTCCCTTCTCTCTTACCCCCTGCTCTCTGGCAACCACCAGTTTGTTCTCTGTATCCATAAATCTGTTTCTGTTTTGTCTTGTTAACTTTTGTTTTTTTAGATTCCATATGTAAGTGAAATCATAAGGTATTTGTCTTTCTCTGTCTGACTGACTTCATTTAGCATACCATCCTCCAGGTCTATTCATGTTATCAAAAATGGCAAGATCTCATTCCTTTTTATGGGTGACTAATATTCTATTTTGTGTGTTTGTGTGTGTGTGTGTGTGTGTGTGTGTATCACATCTTCTTTATCCATTCATCTGTTGATAGACATTTAAGTTGCTTCCAAATCTTGGCTATTGTAAATAATGCTGCAGTGATCACAGGAGTCCATATATCTTTGTGAATTAGTTTTCTTTTTGGGGGGTAATTACCTAGAAGTGAAATTTCTGGATTGTATGGTAGTTCTATTTTTAATTTTTTGAGGAATCTCCATACTGTTTTCCATAATGGCTGCATCAATTTACATTCCCACCAATGGTGAACAAGGGTTTCTCTTTCCCCATGCCCTCCCCAACACTTGTTATGTCTTTTTGATAATAGCCATTTTAACAGGTATGAGGTGGTGTCTCATTGTGATTTTGATTTGCATTTCCCTGATGATTAGAGATGTTGAGTAATTTTTCATGTGCCTGTTGGCCATCTGTATGTCTTTGGAAAAATGTCTGTTCAGGTCCTCTGCCCATTTTCTAATCAAATTTTTCCTGTTTTTGGTATTTAGTTGTATGAGTTCTTCATATATTCTGAATATTAACCCCTTATCAGGTATATGATTTGCAAATATCTTCTCCAATTCAGTAGGGTGGCTTTTTGTTTTGTTGCTGGTTTCCTTCACTGTACAGAAGCTTTTAAGTTTAGTCCCATTTGCTTATTTTTGCTATTTTTTCCTTTGCCTGAGGACTCAGATCCACATATATGTATCACTAATACTGATGTCAAAGAGCTGACTGCCTATGTTTTCTTCTAGTAGTTTTATGGTTTCAGGTCTTACATTCAAGTCTGTAATCTATTCTGAGCTTATTTTTATATGTGGTATAAGATAGTGGTCCAGATTCTTTCTATTCCATCAAGTTGTCCAGTTTTCCCAACACCATTTATTGAAGAAACTGTCTTTTCCCATTGTATAATCTTGACTCCTTCGTTGTAGATTAACTGATCACATGTGCATGGGCTTATTCATGGGCTCTCTATTCTGTTCCATTGATCTATATGTCTGTTCTTGTGCCAGTAACATACTGTTTGGATTACTATTGCTTCATAGTATGCAGTTGGCCCTCTGTGTCTATAGGTTCAACCTCCATGGATTCAACCAACCACAAACTGAAAATATTAGAAAAAAATATTAGAAAAAATATTAGACAATATTAGACTGAAAATATTAGAAAGTTCCAAAAAGCTTAAATTCGCTGTGTGTCAGCAACTATTTACAAAGCATTTACAACTATTTACAGAGCATTTAAATTGTGTTAGGTATTATAAGTAAGTTAGAGACGATCTAAAGTACATGGGATGATGTGTATAGGTTATATGCAAATAGTATGCCATTTTTATATGGGGGACTTGAACATCCACATAATTTGGTATCCACAGGGGGTCCTGAAACCAATCTCCTGCAGATACTGATGGACAACTGTAGTTTGAAGTCAGGAAGTATGATACCTGTAGATTTTTTCTTCCTTCCCAAGATTGCTTTGGTAATTGTCCATTGACAGATGAATGGATAAAGAAGATGTGGCACATATATACAAAGGAATATTACTCAACCATAAAAAGAAACGAAATTGAGTTATTTGTAGTGAGGTGGATGGACCTAGAGTCTGTTATATAGAGTGAAGTAAGTCAGAAAAGAGAAAAACAAATACCTTATGCTAACACATATATATGGAATCAAAAAAAAAAAAAAGGTTCTGAAGAACCTAGGGGCAGGACAGGAATAAAGACACAGATGTAGAGAATGGACTTGAGGACATGGGGAAGGGGAAGGGTAAGCTGGGACAAAGTGAGAGAGTGGCATGGACTTATATATACTACCAAATGTAAAATAGATAGCTAGTGGGAAGCAGCTGCATAGCACAGGGAGATCAGCTTGGTGCTTTGTGACCACCTAGAGGGGTGGGATGGGGAGGGTGGGAGGGAGACGCGAGGGGCAGGAGATGTGGGGATGTATGTGTATGTACAGTTGATTCACTTTGTTGTAGAGCAGAAACTAGCACACCATTGTAAAGCAACTGTACTCCAATGGGTATGTTAAAAAAAAAAAAAAAGATTGCTTTGGCTATTCAGGGTCTTTTGTGGTTCCATACAAATTTTAGGATAATTTGTTCCAGTTATATGGAATATGCTATTGGTATTTTGATAGGGATTACATTGGCTCTGCATATTGTTTTGGGTACTATGGCTATTTTAACAATGTTAATTCTTCCAATCCATGAGCACAGTATAACTTTCCATTTATTTATATTATCTTTAAATTCTTTCACCAATGATGAATAGTTTTTATCTTCTTGCTTAAATTTATCCCCAGATATTTTATTCTTCTTGATACACATGCCAATGGGATTGTTTTCTTAATTTCTCTTTCTGATTGATAGTTTATTATTAGTGCATACAAATGCAACCGATTTCTGTGTATTAATTTTGTATCCTGCAACTTCACTGAATTCATTTATTAGGTCTAACAGATTTTTGATGAAGTGTTTACAGTTTCCAATTCATAGTATCATGTCATCTGCAAATAGTGATAGTTTTACTTCTTCCTTTCCAATTCGGATGCCTTTTATTTCTTTTTCTTGTCTGACTGCTATGGCTAGGAGTTTGAATAATATGTTAAATACCAGAGAGTGGGTATCTTTGTCTTGCTCCTGATCTTAGAGGAAAAGCTTTCACCTTTTTACTGTTGAAAGTGATGTCACTTGTGAATATGTCATTTATAGCCTTTATTATGTTGAGGTACATTCTCCCTATGACCACTTTGTTGATAGTTTTGATCATAAATGTATGTTAAATTTTGTCAAATGCTTTTTCTGCATCTATTGTGGTTATTATATGGTTTTCATCCTTCATTTTGTTAATGTTTTGTATCACACTGATTGATTTGCAGGTGCTAAACAGTCCTCGCATTTGTGGAATAAATCCCACTTGATTATGGTATATGATCCTTTTTATTGCTGAATTTGGTTTGCTAATATTTTGCTGAAGCTTTTTGCCTCTATGTTCATCAAGGATATTGGCCTCTAATTTTCTTATTTTGTAGAGTCTTTTTCTGGTTTTAGCATTAGGTGATACAGGCCTCATAGAATGAGTTTGGAAGCCTTCCTTCCTCTTCAGTTTTTTGGAACAGTTTGAGAAGAACAGGTATTTACTCTTCTTTAAATATTTGGTAGAATTAATCTGTGAAGCTGTCTGGTCCTGTACTTCTGTATGCTGAAAGTTTTTTTTTTTTAATTACTGATACACTTTCATTACTAGTGATTGGTCTATTCAGATTTTCTATTTCTTCCCGATTCAGTGTTGGAGAATGGTATATTTAGGAATTGTATATATAGGAGTTTATCCATTTCTCCTAAATTGCACAATTGTTCATGTATAATTGTTTGCAGTAGCCTCTCTTTCATTTCTGATTGTATTTTTTTGTGCCCTCTCTTTTTATTGAAGAGTCTGGCTAAAGGTTTGGCAATTTTGTTTATCTTTGCAAAGAACCAGCTCTTAGTTTCACTGATCTTTTCTGTTGTATTTTTCACCTCTATTAAATTTATTTCTGTTCTGTTCTTTTTTTTTAACATCTTTATTGGAGTATAATTGCTTTACAATGTTGTGTTAGTTGCTGCTGTATAACAAAGTGAATCAGCTATATGTATACATATATCCCCATATCTCCTCCCTCTTGCGTCTCCCTCCCATCCTCCCTACCCCACCCCTCTAGGTGGACACAAAGCACTCAGCTGATCTCCCTGTGCTATGCAGCTCCTTCCCACTAGCTATTTTACATTTGGTAGTGTATATATGTCCATGCCACACTCTCACTTCATCCCAGCTTACCCTTCACCCTCCCCATGTCAAGTCCATTCTCTGCATCTGTGTCTTTATTCCTGTCCTGCCCCTAGGCTCTTCAGAACCATTTTCTTTTTTTTGTTGTTGGATTCCATATATATATGTTAGCATATGGTATTTTTTTTTCTCTTTCTGACTTACTTCACTCTCTGTATGACAGACTCTAGGTCCATCCACCTCACTACATATAACTCAATTTCATTTCTTTTTATGGTTGAGTAATATTCCATTGTATATAAGTGCCACATCTTCTTTATCCATTCATCTGTCGATGGACACTTATGTTGTTTCCATGTCCTGGCTATTGTAATTAGAGCTGCAATGAACATTGTGGTACATGACTCTTTGGGAATTATGGTTTTCTCAGGGTATATGCCCAGTAGTGGGATTGCTGGGTCATATGGTAGTTCTATTTTTAGCTTTTTAAGGAACCTCCATACTGTTCTCCATAGTGGAGGCCACTAACATCCTGATACCAAAATCAGGCAAAGATGTCACAAAAAAAGAAAACTACAGGCCAATATCACTGATGAACATAGATGCAAAAATCCTCAACAAAATACTAGCAAACAGAATCCAAAAGCACATTAAAAGGATCATACACCATGATCAAGTGGGGTTTATCCCAGGAATGCAAGGATTCTTCAATATACACAAATCAATGTGATAAACCATATTAACAAACTAAAGGAGAAAAACCATATGATCATCTCAATAGATGCAGAAAAAGCTTTCGACAAAATTCAACACCCATTTATGATAAAAAACCCTCCAGAAAGCGGGCATAGAGGGAACTTACCTCAACATAATAAAGGCCATATATGATAAACCCACAGCCAACATCGTTCTCAATGGTAAAAAACCATTTCCACTAAGATCAGAACAAGACAAGGCTGCCCACTCTCATCACTATTATTCAACATAGTTTTGGAAGTTTTAGCCACAGCAATCAGAGAAGAAAAAGAAATAAAAGGAATCCAAATCAGAAAAGAAGAATTAAAACTGTCACTGTTTGCAGATGACATGATACTATACATAGAGAATCCTAAAGAAGCTACCAGAAAACGACTAGAGCTAATCAATGAATTTGGTAGTAGCAGGATACAAAATTCATGCACAGAAATCTCTTGCATTCCTATACACTAATGATGAAAAACCTGAAAGAGAAATTAAGAAAACACTCCCATTTACTATTGCAACAAAAAGAATAAAATACCTAGGAATAAATCTGCTCTGATCTTTATTATTTCCTTCTTTCTACTAACTTTGGCCCTCATTTCTTCTTCTCTTTCTAGTTGCTTTAGGTGTAAGGTTAGATTATTTATTGGAGATTTTTCTTGTTTCTTGAGGTAGGTCTGTATCTCTATAAATTCCCTCTTAGAACTACTTTTGCTGCAACCCATAGGTTTTCAAAGGTTGTTTTTCCATTTTTATTTATCTCAAGGTATTGATATTTTTTTGACTTTCTCTTTGATTTCTTTGTTGACCCACTGATTAGTTAGTTTCATGTTGTTTAGTCTCCATATGTGTAGTTTTTGTTTTCAGTTTTCTTCTTGTAGTTGATTTCCAATTCCATACCCTTGTGGTCAGAAAATGTTTTAAATGATTTCAATCTTCTTAAATTCAATGAGACTTGTTTTGTGTCCTAGCATGTGATCCATCCTAGAGAATGTTCCATGTGCACTTGAGAAGAATGTAAATTCTGCAGTCTTGGGATGGAATGGCTATACATATCTGTTAAGTCTATCTGGTCTAATGTGTTGTTTAAGGCCAGTGCCCCCTTACTGATTTTCTGTTTTGATGATCTATCCATTGCTAAATTGGGGTACTGAAGTCATATGCTATTAATGTATTGCTATCAATCTGTTTTTTACATCTATTAATATTTGCTTTATATATTTAATATAGGTGCTCCTATGTTGGGTGCATAAATATTTACAGATGAATAGAGAACAGTGAGATGGTAGACTTAAAACAACCCCAGCAATAATTCCATTAAATGTAAATTGATTAAAAACTGCAAATAATAGACACTGTTACACTGGATAAAAAGGGAAGATTAAATCATATGACAATTATAGGAGATGCTCAAAATATATAAAAAGACACAGTTGTAAGTTTAAAACTAAAAGAATTGGAAAAAATTTATCATGTAAATAATAAGTGGAAATGGTAATTATTAGCATTAGAAAAAGTGGACTTCAGCATAAGGGATAGTACCAGATATAAAGAAGGACACTTTATAATGGTAATGTGATCAATTTGTCAAGAAGATAAAATAATACTAAATTTGTATATATCTAGCAATAAAACTTCAAAATTTGAAGCAAAACTGGAAAAAACTAATGTGCGAAATAGATAAATCCACAATTATATTTAGAAATGTTAATATTCTTCTTTATGTAACTGATACAAGATGAAATGGACAATACCAGAGATAAAATACAGATTTTAACAACACTATCAACCAAACACACCTAAGTGACACTACAGAAAACGCACTACCACAAGCAAAATATACATGCTTTTCAAGTAAACATGCAGCATTGACCAAGATAGACCAGATCAGATGCTGAAGATAAAAGTCTCAATAAATTTAAAGGAATTGAAATTGTGTGCAGTAGCATCTCTGACCACAGGAAAAAAAGGCAAAAAGATACATGAAAAGTTGCCAATTATTTGGAAATTAAGCAATACATTTCTAAGTAGCCAATGGGTCAGTGAAATTGAAAAATATTTTGAACTGAATGAAAATTAAGACACAATATCGAAAACACTGGAATACAGTTTAAGCAGGGCTTAGAGGAAATTTTATAGGTGTAATTTCAAATATTAGAAAAGAAGAGAGGTTTCAAGTCAGTAATCTAAGCTTCCACCTTAGGAATTTAGGAAAAAAGGCAAAATAAATATAAAGACAGGTAAAAATAATAAAGTACATAAATCAATAAAATAGAAAACAAAAAAGTAGAGAAAAATCAATGACTGCAAAAGTTCATTCTTGAAAAGATTAATAAAACTGATAAATTCCTGGACAGAGCGATCAAAGAAAAAAGAAAAAAAACAACAATTACAATTTTTAGGAATGAAAAAGTGTATGTCACTACAGATTCATACAGGCTTAATAAAATATGGGAATTTTTTTTTAACTAGTTTTTAGAGCAGATTTAGGATCACAGTAAAATTGAAAGTTACAGAGATTTCTTATACACCTACTGCCCTGAACATGCATAGCCTCCTGCATGATCAGTGATGACGGCCATTCTGACCAGTGTGAGGTGATACCTCACTGTAGTTTTGATTTGCATTTCTCTAATAATTAGCGATGTTGAGCATCTTTTCATGTGTGTATTGGCCATCTGTATTTCTTCTTTGGAGAAACGTCTATTTAGGTCTTCTGCCCATTTTTCGACTGAGTTGTTTGTTTTTTTCTTATTGAGTTGTATGAGCTGTTTGTATATTTTAGAAGTTAAGCCCTTGTTGGTAGCATCTATATGGAAAAATAGACTTGGACCAATGCTTCCTATCATACCCACTAATTTATTTGAGATGGATCATAAATCTAAATGCCAAAGCTAAAATTACAAGGCTTCTAGAAAAAAAATATGGAGGCTTTTTAACCTCTGGTCAGACAAAAACCTCTTAGACAGAACCCAGAAAGCACAAGAACAAAAAAGAACATATTGATAAAATAGACTTCGTCACAATTTAAAAACTTTTGCTTATTAAAAGCTATCATTAACAAAATGTATAGGCAAGCTCCAGAGTCAGAAAAAAATTCATAAGACACATATCTGACAAAGAACGTGTAGCTAGAATATATTAACAACTCAAAAATAAAGTGACAAACAACTTTTAACATGTGCAAAACCTTCAACAGACACATCATAAAGGAAGATATGAATGGTTAAAAAGCACATGGAAAGATACTCAATACATATCATTAGTCACTAGGAAAATACAAATCAGAATCACAATGAGATACCACTATGCTCACACTGGAATTAGGTTAGAATTTTAAAAACTCACAATACCAAGTACTGACAAATTGCTGAGCAACTGGAACTCCCACAGTTTGCTGATGGGAGTGTAAAACAGTACAACCACTGTGGAAAACAATGTGGTATTATACTTTTAAGTATTTACCCAAGAGAAATGAAAATGTGTATACACCCAAAGACTTGATAGGAGCTTAATTTACAAATGCCAAAAATTGGAAACCCAAATGTCTAGCAACATATGAACAGATAAAAATTTGTGGGACATGCACACAATGGATATGTTCAGCAATGAAAAAGAACAAACTATATACATGCCACAACACAGATAAGTCTGAAAAACAGTATACAGTTGACCCTTGAACGACATGGCTTTTAACTATGTGGGTCTACTTATACATGGATTGTTTCCAAGAGCAAATACTATAGTACTACACAATCCCTGGTTGGTTTAACCCATGGCTGTGGAAACATGGATACAGAGGAACTGCAGATATGGAGGACCAATAAGTTATATGTGGATTTTTTTACTGTATGGAGAGTCAGTGCCCCTAACCCTCTCATTGTTCAAGGATCAACTGTACTTAGTAAAAGAAGCCAGCCACAAAGGAATCTGATTTCATTTGTATGTATTTCTAGAACAGGAAAAACTAATCTATAATGATAGAAAGCAGATCAGTGGTTACCAAGCACCAGGAGTGGTGGAAGACTGACTGGAAAGAGACACAAAGACACTCTGTGGAGTAATGGAAATGTTCTAAACTTTGATAGGAGTATGGCTTACATGAGTATCTAGATTTGGCAAAACTAAACAACCTGTACATTAGAGATCTCTACTTTCACTTAAATAAATCATACTGCAATGAAAAAAAAAGTCTATAGATACAGAGAAGTATGCATAAAAAGGATATATATGCCAAAATATTAGTATCAGAATTATAGTTTTTTTCCTATAACTTAAAGATTTTCTTTAATAAACTAGCATTATTACTATATATATAATATATATTATATTACTAGATATATTATATTAATATATATGTGTGTGTATGTATGTGTGTATATATATATATATATATATATATATATATATATATATATATATATATAAAAATATATATAAAACTATACTATACTTCCCTGAAGGACCTCAGTGAAAAGGTGACATTTGAGCAAACACCTGAAGGAGGTAAGGGAGCTAAGCTCTATAGATATAAGAAGGAAGAGCCGTCCAGGAAGAGGAAAACTGAAGTTTAAAAGCCCTGAGGTTTTGAGAAGAGAAGTGACGTGACAGATCACATTTTAACAGGTTCCCTTTGGCTAGCGTGTTTGGAATAGACAGTAAGGAGCCAAGGATAGAAACAAAGAAACTAGTCGGAGGAGTACGGCAATAATCCAGGTGAGATATGACGGAGGCTTGGTTGAAGGAGGAAGTAGTAATGCTAGAGAAAGACAGTCAAATTCTGAATGTATTTTAAAGCAAAGCTAACATTATTTGCAGTTAGACTGGATGAGTAGTGTGGGAGAAAGAAAAAGGTCAAGGACAACTTCAAGGGTTTTGGCATACACAACTAGAACAGAGTACCTGGTCATTACGATAGAGAAGACTATGGGACAAGAACGGGTCTTTTTTCGGGAGGGGTGTTGCAGAGAAGAAAGCAGGAGTTTGTTGTTTGGACATACTAAGTTTGAGTAAAACTAAAGATATATAAAATTGGTAGTCATCAGCAAATGGAGAATATTTAAAGCCACAGAACTGGGTCAACTAGCCAAGGGAACATGTACACAGAGGAAAAAAAAGAAAGGTCCGAAGAATGGACTCTACAGCATTTCAGGATGTCAGCAAGTTCTTAGCACAAACTAGAAATGAAGGTCAGTAATACCCTGAAGTATATACTGCAAAACTAGTTTTAGAAACTTGGAGGAACTTCAAAAAATACAATCAAAAAAGCCTTTTCTATTCTTTGCCTGAATGAGTACTCTCAAGTTTTCACTGATTCTATAGATGAAATGGACACCTTTTAAAATTACAATCTGAAATTGGAAACTATAGAGAGATAACCCCTGTTCACCATTATTCTAGACCTGTATTTCTGTAATCCCATGGGTGAAGCTTCTCTATCTTTCAAACCATTTGGGAATAAAGGTATAACAACATATTCAGACTACCTTCCTTCAAATAGCAAAGAACTATCTTCTAAGGAGGAACTACATCTGTGTCCTCGAACAAGACTCATCAGTCATCAGATGATGCTCAAAGCTTGTGAGGTAATGATATACTACACAGCTGTCTGATCCTCAGATATCACTTTGGAGGCAGATGATAAACTACAGATCTGACAACTCACTTTCCATTTCAAGATATTTCTTGAACTTTTTCTTGTTGTGACAGGCTACCAAATTGATTAAACCTAGTCATGGGATTTGACACTACAGCCAGCAGACTTCTATTTGTTGATTGCTATTGATTTTCTTTGATACTTCATTTAAAAATCAATAGTTGGAAAGAAAAATAGGCTTGGTTTACACATACTTAAACATACTATTGTATGCTGAAGGAGGCACAAGTTTGGCAGGGCTTTGGCATCCAATTATAAGAAGAGCTCTTAACAGGTGAAAGCAAGGGCTTTAGATCGATATGCAGTTTTCTTTCTCAATCAAAGAAAGTGGCTATAAATTAGGCTCATCAGTGTTATTTTCAAGGCTTTCTTGAAGCAAACAAGTTTAAACTTTTTTGGCGGGGAGAGAGGGTCTTCCTTGGATTTACATTAAAAAAGATACATCACTAAGAGTTTTTCTTTGTTTTTAAGGATATTTTTAGTACCTGAAGTTCATCCGGGCTTTTATCTTTTTGGCTTTTTTTTTGTTTTTTTGCCGCTCTTCTCCATCTTTCAAAGGCTCTGGTGGAGCTGCACTTTCAACCACAATGTCAATAATATACTTCTTTAAGGAAAGGTGCTCCTGCAAGATAAATAAATGAAATAATGGTGATGATGATGATGATTAAGAAATAACACAGCATTGGTACAGACTACAGTGAGTATAAAAGAATATATAGATGAAAGTAAAAGTAATCTCTATGAAATACGGGTTTCAAAAATTGCTTGGGGAAAAATTGAAGAAACTGTTTTACTTGAGATTTTCATTGACTCATCAAACCTTTGCTGCACATCAATTGTGCTAAATGCTAAGGATACAGCGACATATCCCTCTGCCTTGCAACCCTACACTGCAGTAGGAGAGGTAAAATATGTGCACAAATATATAATACCAAGCTTGAGAGTTAGAGTGCTATAGGAGCTCAAAAGGGGAAACAAGATCACTGTTCACTCAGGGTGAAGAGGAAAGATTTTAAGAAGGAAGCACCACGTCTGCTATCCCTTGAAGGATGGACTGAATTTGAACATATGGATATTGGGGATGTGTGTATTTGTTTGGGCTGGTAGTTGGTAAAGGTGGCAGGAAGGAGAAAGGAAAAGGGTATCTCAGAAAACAGGCAGAGATGAGAAAGTGGAAGGTGGTTACTGGCAGCAGAAGTTGGCCCCACTGCCCTCCTTAGCCATCTTGGATTTTACAGCTCATCACTGTAATCACTCCCTTGCATGTACACAACTCGCTTGCCCCTCTGTTCTTCTTTCATACTTGCATGGAAAAATCCTAACCCTAAATCCAACTCTTTCCCTACTCTGTACCCATAACCGAGCAGATTAATATGGCTATAATTACAAACAATGTTGACTACTCTAACTTTAAATTTATGACATTACACTTCAAATGGGCTCCAGTATTGCCAGGCAATCAAGCAACCTGAGTCTGCTTTACCCACATTCTCCTTCCTAGAAATTATTTTAGACCCTCTCCTTAAATTTCCAACACCATTAGAACTGTAGATCACTTCTTCCCCCCTGACACTCTTTCTTCACTAGGTTACTAGACATCACATTGTCCTCCTAACTCCAGCTGTACCTTCTACGTTTTCCTTGCTAGATCCTTTTCCTCTTCTTGACTGGAAAATGTTAAACATCTCAGACCTATCCTCAGATCCTCCCTCTTCTCTATTCAAACTTATCCATCAAGTGCAGTGACTTGAAATATTATTCACACAGGCAATTCCCAAATTTTTATCCCTAGTCCAGACCTCTCCCCTGAACTCCATTCCTATATCAAACTGTCTCCTGAAAATCTCCACTTAAGTACAATATTTCCACAATAAGCATTTCCAAAATAATATTCTACAACAAAACTCTTACGCTCCCAATATAAATTGCTCTTAGAGTGTTCAGTAAATGGTACCACTATTTGTACAATTGCTCACATCTAATACACTAGTAAATCCTATCAGCTCTACTTTCAAATATACCCATATTAATCCCAATCCAATCACTTCTCCCCACCACCATCACCTAGTCTAAGGCATCATCAGCTCTCATCCATATTATCACAATCGCCTCTTAAATGTTCTTGCAGCTTCTATGATCTCCAAATCTTTTCTTTACAAAATCAGCAACTTTTAAAAATATAAATCACATCATATCATTCGTCTTATCAAAATCTTGAGTTCTCATCACATTTAGGGTCAAATCCAAAGTCCTTACCATGGCCTACTAAGCCCCCACATCATCAACCTCTCTCACCTCATCTTACACTACTCTCTCCTTTGTTCACTCCTTTCTATCCACAGTGGAGTGGATGCTGTTGTTCCTCACATTCATCAGGAATGGTATTGCATCAGGACTCTTGTTTCCTTAGCCAAGAATATTCTTCTCCAAGTACTTGCATAGTCTTAGGTAAAATGAACACCCAATCTTAAGTAACACCTTCTATTATTTGCCATCTTCTTATTTTGTTTATTTTTCTTCATAGGACTCGTCTAATATTAGTGCCTAACATCAATATTCATTTGCAATCTCCTGCACTAGAATATAAGTTTCATGAGGGCACTGACTTCGTTTTGCTCAGTGGTGTTTCAGTGTCTGGTACTGTGCCTGGCATATGGTAGGCACTCAATAAGTAAATGTTAAATGAATGATTAGAAGAGGGTGAGGCAGTAAGATCTAAAATAGTATTTGTGGTCAAATGAATGAAGGTGGTCAAAACGTACAAACTTCCAGTTATAAGATAAATAAATCCTGGGAATGTAATGTACAACATAGTGACTATAGTTAACAATACTGTATTGTATATTTGAAAGTTGCTAAGAGAATAGATCCTGAAAGTTCTCATCACAAGAAAAAAAAATTGTTAACTATGTGTGGTCATAGACTTTAACTAAACTTATATGGTAAGTAAGTTTACATTTCACACACTATGTATATCAAACATTATGTTGTACACCTAAAACTAACACAAATGTTCTGTCAATTATATCTCAATTTAAAAAAAGACAAAAATAGTATTTATGAGGGTTTATTCTACAACATACATTGAGGTAAGTACTTTACATATTATCATTCAGTCCTTTAAACTATACTAGAAGGTATATATTGTTATTATTCCCATTTTAACTATGAGGAAACAAACACAGAATCAAATAACTTTCCTGAAGTTAAAAGGTCAAGATCATGACTAAGCGGCTTTGCAGGTAGTAGTGATAGAGCCTAAGTTTAAACCCAGACAGTATGATTATGGAGTCTATATTCTTGACTAGTACCTTACATATATGGCTGGAAAATGAGTTTGAGTCATAGAGTTGTGCTCATTATGAAACTTTTATGCTTAGTGAAGTCAGACAGAGAAAGACAAATCTTTTATGTTCTCTCTTATATGTGGAATCCAAAAAATAAAACAAATGTATATAACAAAACAGAAACAGACTCACAGTCACAGAGAACAAACTAGTGGTTACCACTGGGGTGAGGGATGGGGAGGGGCAAGACAATGGAAGGGGATTAAGAGGTACAAGCTACTAATTATGAAATAAATAAGATACAAGGATGTAGTGTACAGCACAGGGAATATAAATATATATATGTTATATAACATATAACTGTAAATGGAGTATAATCTATGTAAATATTGATTCACTGTGTTGTACAACTGACACTAATATAAGATTGTAAATCAACCATACTTCAATAAAAAAAGAAACTTTTCAATTCGTAAACCTACCAAAAAAGCAAAACAGAAACTCCACAACTAAAGGCAGAAAATATTCTCTCAAATGCAGAAGCAATTATTTTCTTTATTTAATCATTTATTAAATACTTACTGTGATCAGCAAAGGGCTAAAGTGCATACATTATTTCCTAAAATCTTCACAACCCCATAGAACAGGTGGCAATATGTTTACATTTTACAGATATGTAACAAAGGCTCAAAGAGGTTCAATATTATGTCCATGATCACAAAACTCAAGTTCAAAACCACAACTGGCTGACTTCACAAGACCAACCTTTTTTACTACTCCACATTCCCTCCCCCTACACTGCTCATGTGGGCTGAGTTTCTGACATCTAATTTCTATCACTGCGTTAAGGAAAGGAAATCTTCTAAATGACATCTTCAATTTCGTGAAAAGTTCAATTATACTATTTTCAGTTGTACATAAATGTTATTTACATATCTAATAGAATCCATTAAGTATTAATAGGATCCTTATTACGAAAATGCAGACATTATATAGAAATATTTGGATTCTATCCAGAAGAAAAAAATTGCATCTTTTAAAAAGACATTACATTTACATACACATTCACACATACAACACACATCATGCACTCAAATTTATGTTAATTTTTTAAAAACCTCAAAACTAAAAACAAATGAGAATATATATTTTTGTTTGACTTAACTTTTTTCTTAATACAAAATCAATGTGTTAATTATAGAAAATATGAATAAAACTAAGAAATAAAAATCTCATAATCTTAACACCTAAAAATAATTATTTGAGTATATCATCCAGACATTTTTCTTCATATATATTTTTATTAAAATGGGCATACCTTTTAGAATATTTTATAATCTGCTTTTTAAATTTAATGTTGCAAATATATTCATACCATTAAATAATGTTCTAGAACATAATCTACTGATTATAGCAGTACACCTAATTTTACTAAATGCTTTTTTGTTAGATATTTGGATTTATTTTATTTATTCCATATAATAAATACCAGGGCAATAAATACTCCTATAGTTAAAATTTTTTTTTTCTTTTTTTTTTAATGAGGAGAGGGGTTTTTAGTAGAGAGTGACGGGAGGACGGGGAGGAGGGGAATCTTCCAAGGTTTTGTTCTTTTCTTTTTTTTTTTTAATTTTATTTTTATTTATGGCTGTGTTGGGTCTTCATTTCTATGTGAGGGCTTCCTCTAGTTGCAGCGAGCGGGGGCCACTCTTCATCGCGGTGCACGGGCCTCTCACTATCGTGGCCTCTCTTGTTGCGGAGCACAGGCTCCAGACACGCAGGCTCAGTAGTTGTGGCTCACGGGCCCAGTTGGTCCGCAGCATGTGGGATCTTCCCAGACCAGGGCTCGAACCCGTGTCCCCTGCATTGGCAGGTGGATTCTCAACCACTGCGCCACCAGGGAAGCCTCAGGGATAATTGAGACAAAGGGGGAAAAAGCCTCGATAAAAGCAGAGCAGGGAAACAGAATCAAGAAATTTTAGAAAACAAGTCACTATATTTTTCACAAAAACAATAGAAGAGGGAGCTCTAAGAAGTTAGAATAGGTACCCTGAGTCACAACTCATAAAAGTCTTATAAAACCAATTCCACATAAAAATAAGCAATACAAAAGTATCAAGGTCAAATGTCAAACTTATTAAAAGAAAAAGAAAATAAGTAGAATAGCAACACTACAACAATGAAAACACACCAAAAAATCCACAGAAAAGATCAAAATGTAACCTTCTATTTCAAAATAAACTAAAACAAATACAGAAAATGTTCTAACACAAATCGCCATCCTAAAAACTCAGCATTTAGGTCACAAAACTCAATGAAGACTGCAAAAGAAAATAAATCATTTAAGAAATGAAGATAAAATAGATGACAAAAGAGTGATAAACACAACAAATAATGCCTCAGACAACTAAAAGATAAAAAGTAGAAAAATACTTAAAGCAAAAGAAATAAAAATTATTTGAGAGTAAGTGGAAATACAGAAGATAGGGAAAGATGCAACAAACTGAATAGGAGTGCCTGAAAAAGAAAATCAAACCAAGGGAACAAATCAAATATTAAAAGCTATAATTCAAGAAAACTTTCCTGAAAAAGAATATAATTAAATATTGAAAGAGTACACCACATATCTGAAAATGTTGACCCAGAGTGGCTAATACCAAGACATACTATATTACAATTTCTAAAAATATAATTTATAAAAAAAAATTAGGGCTTCCCTGGTGGCGCAGTGGTTGAGAATCTGCCTGCCAATGCAGCGGACACGGGTTCAAGCCCTGGTCTGGGAAGGTCCCACATGCCGTGGAGCAACTGGGCCCATGAGCCGCAATTACTGAGCCTGCGCGTCTGGAGCCTGTGCTCCGCAACAAGAGAGGCCGCGATAGTGAGAGGCCCGTGCACCGCAATGAAGAGTGCCCCCCGCTTGCCACAACTAGAGAAAGCCCTAGCATAGAAACGAAGACCCAACACAGCCAAAAAATAAATAAATAAATAAAAATGAAAAAAAAAATTAGATTATCATCAGCCCTTTTGACAGCAATATTTTATGCCAGAAGAAAATGGAGTACAGTAGTCCCCCCTTATCCTCGGTTTCACTTTCTGTGGTTTCAGTTACCTGTGGTCACCAGGGTCTGAAAATATTAAATGGAAAATTCCAGAAATAAACAATTCATAAGTTTTAAATTGTGTATTGTTCTGAGTAGTGTGATGAAGTCTCACACCAACCTGCTACATGGCCTGGATGTAAATCTTCCTTTGTCCAGTGTTTCCATGCTGTACCTACCCGTTAGTCACTTAGTAGCCATCTAGGTTATCAGATGGATTGTGGTACGGCAGTGCTTGTTTTTAAGTAACGCTATTTTACTTAATAATGGTCCCAAAGCACAGGAGTAGTGATATTGGCAATTCAGATATTCTCTTACTTGCTTAATTTATAAATTAAACTTTATCACAGGTATTTATGTATAGGAAAAAGCAATACAGCTGACCCTTGAAAAACATGGGGGTTAGTGATGCTAATCCCCACACAGTCAAAAATCTACATGTAATCTTACAGTTGGCCTTCCATGTTCGCATATTCAACCAACCACAGATCACTTTTATTGAAAATAATCTATGTATAAGTGGACTCGCATAGTTCAAACCCGTGTTGTTCAAGGATTAACTGTATATATAGTATTTGGTACTATCCATGGTTTCAGGCATCCACTAGGGTCTTGGAACATATCCTCCAAGGATGAGAGGGGACTACTGTAATGTATTTAGTATTTTTTAAAGAAAGAAATGTGAGGTAAGGATTTTATATCCAGCAAAACCAACTTTCAAGTATGAAAAGCACAGATAAACTGTTATCAACATTTAAAAAAACCTCACAGAGGGGCTTCCCTGGTGGCACAGTGGTTAAGAATCTGCCTGCCAATGCAGGGGACACAGGTTGGAGCCCTGGTCTGGGAAGATCCCACATGCCACGGAGCAACTAAGCCGGTGCGCCACAACTACTGAGCCTGCGCTCTAGAGCCCGCAAGCCACAACTACTGAAGCCAGTGTGCCTAGAGCCCGTGCTCCGCAACAAGAGAAGCCACCGCAATGAGAAGCCCACGCACCACAACGAAGAGTAGCCCCTGCTCGCCGCAACTAGAGAAAAGCCCGCGCACAGCAACGAAGACCCAACACAGCCAAAAATAAATAAATAAATTTTTTAAAAAACCAAAAAACCTCAGAGAATATTACTCTCATAAGACCTTTCTGAAGAATCTACTACAAAACAAGCCTCAGAAAACCAACATGACTAGAGACACAGACATAAGACTAGTGGTAAACATTACACATACACTTATAGAACTAAGACTACACTAGTGATTAAAAGCTAAAGAAATATAATTATATAATGGCTATATGTCAGACTTTTCACAGAATTACTAATAAAAAAAGATGAGAATGGAGAAAACATGAAAAGAATTTTAAACTGTTCTCAGTAATTAACATTGGTGGTGGGATTATTAGTAATGTTATTCTAAGACTGCTGTGTGTGTAATGTGGGATGAAGTAAAGGAGATTATGGGTATTATAATTCTATCATTCCCTGTGTCCTTTATACCCTGAATGCTTGGTATAGAAGAAAAGAGATACAGATACAATATGGAGGAGGTTAAATAAAACCCATGTAGTCCTGAATTTGAATTGTAAGAGTTCATGAGTCCATCATCATTTAATAAATAATACACGTATATGCACACACATATGTATATAAGAGCTTGTATGTAACATATCACATACATTTTATTTCTTTATTCTCTAATTCTGTTCACAGTGATCCACCCAGTAGCAATGACCATCCCTTCTTGTGCTCTTAAAATATCCTTTCTCAGTAAAAGTAATTAGGGCTTCTTAATGAAATAGTTAATCATAAACTAAATGTCTTGCCATACCAAGCAGCAAGGTAACTAACAAATTCAACTAGGCTCATGTCAAAAGAACTTGAGAGCAAACTTTAAGAGGCTCCCACTGACCAAAAGGTAGCATAATTTGAGCTTTAAAAAAAGGAAATTTTCCAATGACTGAAACCCATCAAAAGTGTTTAATTACAGAGTTTATAATGATATATATTTTTTAAAAACTAATTGTGGACACGTTTGAAGGATAATAGGAAACCAACTCATTATACTGAAAACAGGTAAATAATCAAAATTTTAACCTGCCACTCGGTAAGCAAATAGTAGATGAGGGAAAGCATCTCTTTATAAATGTATTCCAAATAAGAAATGCAAATGAAATGTATAATTACAATACCTCCTTTTCCATGAATTAATGGATTTAAGTATCCATTAATCAAAACACAAGAGCATCAACAGCTAATATGCCAACATCACAAAAAGAAAGACAATCAGACATTAAGTTCATCCTGATGAAAGAACTCAGCACCAAATACAGTTTTTCCAAATGGGTTGAACCTTAGCCTGATCAAGCCTCTAGATCCGCCTGCCCATAAGCAGGCAATAGAGAGTACAGAGGAACATACTGCACTGCAGCAGGCTGCACAGTAACAAAGCTTTAGCAAGTCACACAATTCTTCAGCTAGGAACTGAATTTCCCAGTCCCTCTTATAGCTAGTGGTAGCCATGTGACTGAATTCTCATCAATGGACTATGAATTCATGTTCAGTGTTAGAAGACCATTCACTTTCTTCCCCTTCTGCAAACTGGAACACAAAAGGGCCTATAACACAGCTCTGACTCTAAAGGGGAGGGCATATCTTAGGGGATAATAGAAACAGAAGATGGATCTCTGAAAAACCACATGGCATAAAGCCTTGGGACTGCTTACCTCAGGACTGACCACTTGGGATTGCTTACCTCAGGACTTTATTGTGAGAAATAAACTTCTATGTTCTTAAAATCACTGTATTTTTGTCACTATTACAGCAGATAAGTCTTTTCCCAAATTAATGCAATTATGTACAAAATTTTATAATAATTATACATATATTTTTGCATTTTTATATGTGTATACATATGTGCATAAAATGACTATAAGAAAATAAGGCAATGGGAGGGAGGCTCAAGAGGTAGGGGATGTGGGGACATGTGTATGTATATGGCCGATTTGCTTTGCTGTGCAACAGAAACTAACACAGTATTGTGAAGCAATTATACTCCAATAAAGACCTATTTAAAACAAAAAGGTGGCAAATTACTAAAAGTTGTCACTAGATGATTGTGATAGATTTTTAATTCTCTCATTTATAATAAGCATGTATAAGTAGAAGGTAAATCATTTTAAAATAGCTCTTATGAGAAGAAATCTGGAATTGACTTCAAAAGAGTATTTGTGGAAAGTGAATGGAACGTCCATAAGGCAGGATAAGTTTATCATTGTTACAGCTGAGTGATGATTACATGGAGGCTTATCATATTATTCTGACTACTATTATAAATGTTTTAAATTCTCCACAATAATCAGTTTAGAAAATCTTGTAACAAGAAATAATTTGTACACATGCATCTTAAAATTCTATGTTTGGCTTGCTAAAAGGAGTAAATGAAATCACAATATTCCTATCTCTCAAGCATCTAAGAACTGGATTTAAAATGAAATTTACATGTTTGAACACTATCCAAGTGCTAAAAGTGTGTACTCCAAGTTTGAAATCTATTGTAAGGACAGAAGGAGACAATATCCTGCAGAAAATAATCCTTAATGACATCCTTTCTTAAGACCCCAAGGAACTGCATAAGGTAAGAAAAATACAGCAATCTCATCTCCTTTTACCCGAAATGTTGCTTGCTTCAAGTTTTCTATAGTTCTGGTCATCCAAAAATAGAGCTTTTCAGAGACTGATAGTCCTGCCTCCATTCTATATGAACAACCAAATAGTTTCACAGCCCAGTCTACTTAATAATTAATAAATGTTCAGTTAAAAAAAAAAAAACTGTAAGTAATTTACTTCTGCAACAATATTTCTCTATAAATATATTCACACTGCAGTGAGATTTACAACAAAATATCAGCAGGAGGGAATTGATTAAATAAATTATGGTACATGCATTAATATGATACTATACAGATTTGATTAGTTTCAAACAACAGTTATGATATTAAAAACATTCATTGTATAATGGTAAATAAAAATTCAGTAGATGCAAAAATCCTCAACAAAATACTAGCAAACAGAATCCAACAACACGTTAAAAGGATCATACACCATGACCAAGTGGGATTTATCCCAGGGATGCAAGGATTCTTCAATATACGCAAATCAATCAATGTGATACACCATATTAACAAACTGAAGAATAAAAACCATATGATCATCTCAATAGATGCAGAAAAAGCTTTTGACAAAATTCAACACCCACTTGCGATAAAAACTCTCCAGAAAGTGGGCATAGAGGGAACCTACTTCAACATAATAAAGGCCGTATACGACAAACCCACAGCAAACATCATTCTCAATGCTGGAAAACTGAAAGCATTTCCTCTAAGATCAGGAACAAGACAAGGATGTCCACTCTCACCACTATTTTTTTTGTTTTTTTCTTTTTTAAAGATTTTTAATTTTTATTTATTTATTTATGGCTGTGCTGGGTCTTCGTTTCTGTGCGAGGGCTTTCTCTAGCAGTGGCAAGTGGGGGCCACTCTTCATTGCGGTGCGCGGGCCTCTCGCTATCGCGGCCTCTCTTGTTGCGGAGCACAGGCTCCAGACGTGCAGGCTCAGCAATTGTGGCTCACGGGCCCAGTCGCTCTGCGGCATGTGGGATCCTCCCAGACCAGGGCCCGAACCCGTGTCGCCTGCATTGGCAGGCAGATTCTCAACCACTGCGCCACCAGGGAAGCCCCACTCTCACCACTATTATTCAACATAGTTTTGGAAGTCCTAGTCACAGCAATCAGAGAAGAAAAAGAAATAAAAGGAATACAAATTGGAAAAGAAGAAGTAAAACTGTCACTGTTTGCAGATGACATGATACTATACAGAGAGAATTCTAAAAATGCCACCAGAAAACGACTAGAGCTAATCAATGAATTTGGTAAAGTTGCAGGATACAAAATTAATGCACAGAAATCTCTTGCATTCCTATACACTAATGATGAAAAATCTGAAAGAGAAATTAAGGAAACACTCCCATTTACCACTGCAACAAAAAGAATAGAATACCTAGGAATAAACCTACCTAGGGAGACAAAAGACCTGTATGCAGAAAACTATAAGACACTGATGAAAGAAATTAAAGATGATACCAACAGATGGAGAGATATACCATGTTCTTGGATTAGAAGAATCAATATTGTGAAAATGACTATACTACCCAAAGCAATCTACAGATTCAATACAATCCCTATCAAATTACCAATGACATTTTTTACAGAGCTAGAACAAAAAATCTTAAAATTTGTATGGAGACACAAAAGACCCCAAACAGCCAAAGCAGTCTTGAGGGAAAAAAATGGAGCTGGAGGAATCAGACTCCCTGACTTCAGACTATACTATAAAGCTATAGTAATCAAGACAATATGGTACTGGCACAAAAACAGAAACATAGATCAATGGAACAAATTAGGAAGCCCAGAGATAAACCCACGCACCTATGGTCAACTAATCTATGACAAAGGAGGCAAGGATATACAATGGAGAAAAGACAGTCTCTTCAATAAGTGGTGCTGGGAAAACTGGACAGCTACATGTTAAAGAATGAAATTAGAACACTCCCTAACACCATACACAAAAATAAACTCAAAACGGATTAGAGACCTAAATATAATACCGGACACTATAAAAGTCTTGGAGGAAAATGTAGGAAGAACACTCTTTGACATAAATCACAGGAAGATCTTTTTTGATCCACCTCCTAGAGTAATGGAAATAAAAACAAAAATAAACAAATGGGACCTAATGAAACTTCAAAGCTTTTGCACAGCAAAGGAAACCATAAACAAGACGAAAAGACAACCCTCAGAATGGGAGAAAATATTTGCAAACGAATCAACAGACAAAGGATTAATCTCCAAAATATATAAACAGCTCATGCAGCTCAATATTAAAAAAACAAACAACCCAATCTCAAAATGGGCAGAAGACCTAAATAGATATTTCTCCAAAGACGGCATACAGATGGCCAAGAAGCACATGAAAAGCTGCTCAACATCACTAATTATTAGAGAAATGCAAATCAAAACTACAATGAGGTATCACCTCACACCAGTTAGAATGGGCATCATCAGAAAATCTACAAACAACAAATGCTGGAGAGGGTGTGGAGAAAAGGGGACCCTCTTGCACCGTTGGTGGGAATGTAAATTGATACAGCCACTATGGAGAACAGTATGGAGGTTCCTTAAAGAACTAAAAGTAGAATTATCATATGATCCAGCAATCCCACTACTGGCATATACCCAGAGAAAACCATAATTCAAATGTTCATTGCAATGTTCATTGCAGCACTATTTACAATAGCCAGGTCATGGAAGTAACCTAAATGCCCATTGACAGATGAATGGATAAAGAAGATGTGGTACATATATACAATGGAATATTACTCAGCCAAAGAAAGGAATGAAATTGGGTCATTTGTTGAGACGTGGATGGATCTAGAGACTGTCATACAGAGTGAAGTAAGTCAGAAAGAGAAAAACAAATATCGTATATTAACGCATATATGTGGAACCTAGAAAAATGGTACAGATGAACTGGTTTGCAGGGCAGAAACTGAGACACAGACGTAGAGAACAAACGTATGGACACCAAGCTGGGAAAGCGGTGAGGTGGGGATGGTGGTGTGATGAATTGGACGATTGGGATTGACATGTATACACTGATGTGTATAAAATTGATGACTAATAAGAACCTGCTGTACAAAAAAAAAAAAATCAGTTATATAAATATGCAGGTGTAGATCCATTTATCTATTCTGTTCCACTTGTCTATTTTCCAATCTAGATACTAATACTACACCATCTTGATTGATATAACTTTTATAATAAGCCTTATAATCAGGTAGCATAACATCTCCAACTCTGTTCTTCTTTTTCCAAAGTGGTTTGGTTATGAATCAGTTTGTAAATTTTTACAAAAAAGTGGAGAAGTACTGAGATCTTCCTGAATGGAACACTTGTAGGATAGAGCCTGAGGATTTGCCCAAGCTGTTCTCATTTAAGTATTATTTCCTAAGCTCTGTATTTATCTAAAACAGAGATAATTTAGAAAAAAAATGTTAAATAAGCATATATATAATATGTATAAAAATTCTCAATTAAAAAGGGCTACCCTTTTAATACGTCTGATGAACTTAATGTGATTGAGAGACACCGATATTGCTGTTTCTATTATCTTGTGCGTGAGACCTATTAGATGTGTGAAAATACTGACCCCTTGGAAAAGAAATCTGTGTTAATATAATTGTACATTCTATGTTGTCATATGTAGCATATCACATAGACAGCTGTCTGGCTGTACTTGGAAGACTTTTTGAAATCTGATTGCTACTCAATGATTTTCTGTTTTAAAGAGTGTGAAACAGATCACATATGCAAGTAATAAGACCAAAAATCTTAAGACCAATGTATACAATTAAACCGCATAGGTTATATTCTTAAAAAAAAAAAAATGCAGGATTCAATCCTTGCAATGCAGCTTATATATAAATAAGTGTGTAAGATTCATATATTCACATGTAAAGAGTTGAAAATTAGATCAAAATGTTAACAGTAGGCAAACTTTATTTTTCTCAAATTTTCCACAATTGATATATGTTAATATTTTAATTCTTGTGAAATTAATGCTAATAAGGAAATGCAAGGAAAAGGCAAGCTATTTAAAGAAAAAAGGATTGGTTTGTATTAGGTTACAGTTGCTATAGGCTCATTTGTGCTGCAGAAGAATAAGTATAACTACGTAAAAATACACTCATCTTTTTGTATCTATCCACAATCCTAATTATTCTGGCACAGGCACAAGGAAAAGCAAAGTATACTCATTTCCAAAATATGAATCAATCAGGACCAAAAATCATCCAAAAGCCCCTGGATCTCCTTCTTTCCTATAAGAATTTAAAAAATACAACTCCTACCCTGGAATCCTGCTCAGTGCAAGTACTAATCTGCTACTAACAAGTCAGAAATGAGTCTTCATTGGCCATTCTCAGTATTTGACACTGTTAATTCTAAATATGCATTAAGAGGGAGACTTTTTCCTTAGGAATAGAAAAGCAAATCAATGCAGTGGAAACAGCACTGAACTGTGAGTCAAGATAGCTATACCAGGATAAATTCTACAACTCATGGCTAAGTGACTTCTCTGGGACCCAGTTTCCTCAGTAGGAAAAAAAGAAAAGGGATTAGACAGTAAATTGTAAAGTCCCCCATTTTCTAACACTCTGAAAATGAATGTATCAAGCCCAAAAGCTAATTAATGATGGTTAACTGTGTACACACATACACACACACAAATTTAAGTCTAGTTTTAAAGTCACAGTTGTGACTTTTTATTTAAAAACAACATTGCTGCAATAAGAAATACCAGTAAAACATATAAGGAAACTAATACCTATACAGATGATCTCATCAAAGTTTATACCCTTCTTATTCTTTTAATTACCTTTTACGGCATACTAGACCAAACCCTGGCCTTTCTAACATAATTTACTATATTCAACGAAATAATTCATATTGAAGTTTATGACCTCGATATTCTATCAGACTCTTCCTAAAGGTTCTCATAGTTCTTTATTTTTTAAAAGAGACAGGAAAAAATTAAGCCATAGATAGGTTCATGATCTTTGGGAAAGAATGTCAAAGTTCTAAAAATAGTTGATTAGCAGGAAAATATAAATGACACAATATAGGATTTTATTAAACTATAATTATTATAGCTCTCTCAAGTGTTACCTCACAATAAACACATTTCATAAAATGTGCTACATCAAAGAAAATAATTTGCTTCTCATTATTTAAAAATATTATAATACAGAACTAAGAATTTTTAAGGATGTTATTCTTCCTTGATCAAAAAGCATTTAAATATGTCTTCTTTGAATAAAAAGGACCAGAATTTCATTACAGTAATACAAATGTATTTTTACTTGAAAATCAAACGTCATGTTCAAGAGGCATATTTCTCTAGAGCCAAAAGTTTACTTTCAAGAGCAGGGTGGATGCCAAGTTACTAATCTAAATAGATGAGAAATTAATGCAAGAGTTTTCACATTTTGTTTGGAAAAACAACATTTTTCTCTCAAGCTCATCCTTTACTTGCTCAACTTTGTAATCTAAAATCCAATGATATGAATCAATTCCAGAACCAAATAATGTTTTCTCTTAAATTCTTAAAAATATTATGAGGCATTCTGCTCTTTGAAGCCTGCCTGGCACAACAACAAGTAAGATAAATAGGAGGCATTTTACAATATTTCCTCACTGTCTTCTACAAAAACTGGGAAAGGGTGAAGGCCTGGAGGGTTGGAACTTGTTTTTCTTGTTTCTTTGGATGATGATGGTAAGAAAAGTGAGGGGTGAAGAAGAGGTGGAACAGTGGAGAGATGAAGGTGTTTGGGAAGGGAAGAAGAAGAAGGAAAATCAGGAGAAAAAGAGGAAGAAGCAGATGAAAGAAGGGAAGAAATAAAGAAATACTCAACTACAAACAACATGGCATTTTTAGACAGTACTTTACCACATAGTTTGAATACCAACCTCACAGACATAGTATATTGAAAATAATAAAAAAACGGCTTAGCTCATTAACATTTATTTCAATACTAAGTGCGCCAAGGGCTTATGCTAACAGCTTAAGTTAAAAAGTCAGAGTTTTACTCAGAATAGGACCAAAAGAATCTAAACTATTATTTTGACTGATATCACTCTTCCATAAAACTATTCCAGCAGATTATCCCCCAGATAGATTTCACAGGAAAGCTGATTTGTAATTACTGATTGTTTGGATGGCATTAGCCATATCTACAGATTATTATCATCCAAGCACTACTCAGAAGTGAAAGCACCATATACAAAAACTAGTTCATTTATATTCAAATGAGTGTGTTTAGAGATTCATGAAACTATGAAACTTATCAGAGATAGCATAAAATTAAGAGATAGGCTCAAGTGACATTATTTATCTGTATTTCCCTGGTCCCTGGACTAGTGCAGAGTGGACAAGCAGGTGCTGAAGAGATGCTTAAAAAAAAGTTTGAGAGTTCCATAATATTTAAATAAAATTTTAAATTTAGTCAAACAGTAAATTTAAGAAAATCTGAAATGTAATGCCTTTTATCAAAATAATGCCCTTTGTGACAGTATCATTTTGAAAAATTAAACACATGTGACAATGACAATTTTTAAAACTCGATAGGCTATTTTAATTATACAAAAGATTCAACTCTGCCAAGGTCCCTGTCTACAGGTGTAGGATACACTTACGTTCTTATCTATTACAATCTATGTATTATATTGTTTGAAGTGACGGATGAGAAAAATGAAGCTAATGAAATACTGTGAAACAGACACCATGTAAAAGAGAAAAGGCCATCTTCTGATAGAATGATAGTCCACCATCTGTCCCCCTGCCACTCAGTGACAATTACAAATACTCCATCAGTTTTCTGGTTGGTGGAGATGATAAATGAGGTAAAGACTTCTTTTTCAGATACTGATATTCCTTTCTGATCTAATCTGAGGTTTAACAGATGACTCAAAGAAAAGCCCAGAGTTCAACAAGCTTATAATTTATCATGCTGTGAAGATGGAAAGAGGTCTGAGCTCAATACTACAACAGGGAATGGTTCAGTAGTATTGAACCAAGGCTTATAATGAAAGATGTCTTCGCAGAATTCTCAGATTTCAAATATAGAAACTTAGATTAGTATCAGACTCCATCCTTAGACATTGTTTCAATAATATCCCAGTAACAATATTACCACAGATCACAAATAACATCATCCTTTCAATACAGAATCACAGAGACAATAATGCTCACAGACAGAGCTGGAACTCCCCACTTGTGAGTGGTTTTCACAAGCCCTGGGTGACAAGGGCTTGAGAGAGTTAGTAGCTTCATATCATAGTCAACAGTACGAGAATAAACATTCCCTTTAAGTCTATTGACCTTTAAATGTTTAAGAAAAGGATGCATGCAAAAAAATAAATACATACGTTACAAGTAAAAGGATAAAAAAGGATATACCACTCTAACACTAGATAAAAGAAAGCTGGAGTGGTTATGTTAATATTAGACAACATAGCAAAGAATATTATGAATAAAGAAGGTCATTTGACAATAAAAAGGGGTCAATTAATCAAGAGGACATAACAATGATTAGCATTTATGAATCTAATAACAAAGCTTTGAACAACATGAAGCAAAAACTGATTGAACTGCCAAAAGAAATAGAAAAATTAACAATTATAATAAAAGATTTCCATATCCCTCTCTCAAAAATTGATAGAACAAAAGTAGGCAGAAAACCAGCAAGGATATAGCAGATGATGAACTTTTTGAGGTGACAATTATGTTCACTATCTTGATCGTGGTGATGGTTTCATGGGTGTATGAATATGACAAAACTTATTAAATCGTAAACTTTAAAGTAAGTGCAATTTAATGTATAACATTTATACCTCAAAGTGCTTTAAAAACAGAAGGAAATTCCCAATTTGTATGAATCTAGGCACTATAATACTGAGTGGAAAAGAGCTAAGTTCAAAAAAATCACATACAGCATGGTAACTTTTTATAGAGGAGAAAACAACTAAAATAAAAGTATATTTTTTAGTAATATATCTAGATGCAAAAATAAAACTATGAAGGGAAGAGGAGGAAAGAGGAAGAGTATAAAAGTACATATCAAAAACCTAACCAAAACTAGGTTTGCCATAATAATACAAAAAAAAAAAAATTCTAGGAGAGAGGCATTAAATAAGAAAGAGGAATGTTTCATATTCTTAAAAGGTATAATTCATCAGTAAGATGAAAAATGTGTAAATAGTTATAACCATGATAATAAAACTTTGTGATATATATATTGCAAAAACTGATTTTAAGAATACAAGGAGGCAAGAATAAATAATAATAGCATATTGGCAGTCTTCATTTTTGAGAAAAGGATATTAATGAGCATAAAAAAGTAAGAATATTCAAAAAAAAAAGGAAGAATATTCACATAACAATGAACAAATTTGATCTAACATATATTATATATACCCAAAGAGAAAAAAACATATTCTTCTTAAAATTTTACAATGTATGAAGCTATAAAGAAAATCATTAAATTTTCCAAAGTAGAACCTATATAAGGCATAATCTATGACCATAATGAAATAAAAATTGAAATTAAAAACAAAGAATAGTGCTCATTTTGGCACCACATATTTTAAATTAAAGCAATGCACAGAAGATTAGCCTGGCCCCTATGCAAAATATCTGACAGTCAAATCCATGAATCATTTCACACTTTTAAACACACACAAACACTCATATTCATAAAATAAAGCAAAAGGCATTGCCACCACTCTAATCTATAACCTTGGAACTACCTCTTTGTTAAAAAGAAAATAAAAACTGAAATACAAAATACTTGTAAAATCCACTAATTATTGAGAAACAAGCCCAGCAAGAAATGCTTAAGACTTAAATGAAGAAAACTATACACTTTACTGAATGACACATACACACAAATACAATATATGAGTAGACAAACATGTGGCTGGATGGAAAGAAAGAATATTTAAAAGATGTTCACACTTATCTCAATGCAGTCTCAATCAAAACACAAACAGGATTTCCTTAGCTTACAAGTTAATTGCAAAGGTTATGTAGAAATTGAAAAGCAGAGGAATAGCCAAGGAAATTTTGAAAAAGAATAAAGAAGAACAAACTGACCCTATTAGGAGTAGAAGCAAGAAGACAGCAAATGATATCTACTCAATTTTTGGAGAAAATAAATGTTAAAACTGCAAATGTCTACCCAGTGAAAATATCTTTCATAAACAAAAGCACATACAAACAAACAAAATTTCCTACTGGGAGATTCTCACTAACCTGAGTAGTAGGCACAAAGACAGTTGTTCTATTATTATTCTACAAACAGTATATATACATCTTATGTACTCTTCTGTTACATAATGAATTTCACCAAAATACTGTAAAGTAGAAAAAGATACACCGTGCATATACTAAATAAATGAAATCTAGTATATGTATATTACTGTCAAACAAAATAAGACTTTAAGAAAATTCTTCAGAGATAGGAAAAAAAGCCAATTTATTTTGTGAATCTATTATGAACTTGATGTTAAAACCAGAAAGCACCTGCAGAAAAAAAGGAAAACTATTCACCTATAGCATTACTCATGCTACAGAGCCATTTCATATAGTAAAAGGCTGAATACATTAGAAAGATATACAATTCTAAACTTGTACGCTCTTAGTAACCTAGCCTCAAAATATATGAAGCAAAAATGGATGGAACAAGAAAAAATAAATTTATGATCATAGTGAGAGACTTTAATCTCCTCAATCAGTAATTGAAAGTAGACAAAAATCAATATAGATATAGAATATTGTAATATCATGACTAATATGCTTGATAGACTAGGTAACTAGAAAATACACTTTCTCTTCAGGCACAGAACATTTACAAAATCTTACCCTGTGCTACGCTACTTCAGATTTCAAAGGATTTCGAAGACTACGTTCTCTGATCTTACTGTAATTAATGTAGAAATCAACAGACAAAACTCTTATGTTTGGAAATTTCAAGTCAATGTTCTAAACAACCAATGGATAAAATAAAAATTTCTGAAGGAAATTAGAAAATATTTAGAAATGAGTAATAATGAAAATATTTTGTATCAAAAAAGGCCTTAGAAATTAGTATCTTTAGAAAAAAAGGCTAAAAATTAATGAGCCAAGCATTCACCTTAAGGAGTTAGAAAAAGACTGGCAAAAATAAACTCAGAGAAAGAAGTAAAAAGGAAATAATAAAACCAAGAAATAACATTTACTGAGTAAAAAACAAAGAAGAGATAGGATCGACAAAACCGAAAACCAAATCTTTAGAAATACTAATAAAATAGACAAACTCATGACAAGAATGATCAAGAAAAAAAATACAGGCACAGGACTTCCCTGGTAGTCTAGTGGCTAAGACTCCACGCTCCCAATGCAGGGGGCCTGGGATCGATCCCCGGTCAGGGAACTAGATCCCACATGCCGCAACTAAAAGATCCCACCTGTCGCAACTAAAATGATCCCGCATGCTGTAACGAAGATCCTTCATGCCGCAACTAAGACCCAACACAGCCAAATAAATAAATAAATATTTTTTAAAAAATATGCACAATTTTTAAATGTTAGAAATGAAAAAGGAGACACAGTTAAAGATTCCTTTAAAAATCACAAAGAATACTATGAAAAATGTTTTGCAAGACCTTTGAAAACTTAAGAAAACATATAATTTCCTAGTAAATGAAAATTTACCAAAATAGATGTAGTAAATCATAGAAAATCAAAATACACTCAAATAAATAATTGCTAATTTAAAATCTGACCAATTCATTAGGATAGCTACTACCAAAAAAACAAAATAACAATGTTGGCAAGGATGTGGAGAAATTGGTACCCTTGAGCAGTTCGTGGGCAAGTAAAACTGTACAGCTACTGGGAAAAAAAGTTTAGTGTCCTCAAAAAATTAAAAATACAATCACAGTACGATCCAGAAATCTACTTCTGGGTATACATACAAATAATTGAAAGCAAGCACTCAAACAGATACTTGTACATGTCCATAGCAGCATTATTTGCCGTAGCCAAATGGTGGAAGGAAACCAAGTGTCTATCCACACATAAATGGATAAACAAGATGTGGTATATACATACAATGGAATATTACTCTGCCCTAAAAAGGAAGGAAATTCTGACATATGCTACAACATGGTTGAATCTTACGCTGAGTGAAATAAGCCACTCACAAAAAAACAAATACTATATGATTCCATTTGTGTGAGGTATGTGTGGTAGTCAAATCCTGAGACAGAAGGAATGGTGATTGCCAAGGCCTGGAGGGAGGGAGAATGGGGAGTTATTGTTTAAAGGGTAAAGAGTTTCAGTTTTGCACAATGAAAAGATTTCTGTGGCTGGATGTTGGTGATGGCAGACAACAATGTGAATGTACTTAATGCCACTGAACTGTACACTTAAAAATGGATAGGATGATAAATTTTAACTCGTGTATTTTACCACAAATTAAAAACAGAAAATAATTTTCCAGAAAAAACATACTAAAAACATATAATTTTATAGACACATTAAACAAAACCTTCAAAGAAAAGTTATTTCTATTTTATGCAACCTATGCCAGGAGTTTAAAAAAAAAAAGGAAAAACTTGTTAGCTTATATTACGAAGCTAATATAATCTTGAGAAAGGAAAATTAGGAAAATCTAACTAAAATATTTGCAAAACAAATTCAACTACATATCTTTAAATCAAGACCAAATAAGTTTAATAACAGAAAAGTCATTAATGTAATATATCACATTAAAAAAATTAAGGGAGGGAATTCCCTGGTGGTCCAGTGGTTAAGTCTCCGTGCTTTCACTGCCGAGGGCCGGGTTTGATATCTGGTGGGGGACCTAAGATCCCACAAGGTGTGCAGCGTGGCCAAAAAAATAAATAAATAAAATAAAGGAAAAAGTGACCTTTCCATAAGATCCAGAAAAAAATTTCAATAAAAATTAATACCTATTTATTTTTTTAAGATCTTACAAAACTAGGGAACTTCCTTACCTTGATAAGAGCCATTTATAAAAACTTGTAAATTGTTAAAACTCCAAATCAGAAAATAAACAGGGTAAAAAAAGTCTTAATTTCATTCAGCTTAAAATGCCAAGTTACTGAACTAGTTACCAGCATAAATCTAAGGTCACTCTGTACCCCAAATCCTATAGCATGGTTAACACAGATGAAACCCTGGCAAGAGTCAATTGTACATGCTTTAATTCACTTGTTCTACAATGCCAAAAAGCTAAAAAGCCAACTTGAAATTAAGAATACATGCACCTATCTGAGCAAATCTCATCAAAGTGGCCAAAATGGAATCTAGTATTTTGTCTTTTATAATGGCATCAAAGGATATTGCAACAGTTTAAAAGAATAAAGAACTAAGGATGTAACTAGCCAAAATACCCAACTTCACCATAATGGTCTTTTATGGTTGCAGATGCATTCATTTATTTAATTTTAACCTTGAACCAAAAAAAAAAGGGGGGGGGGCACAGAAGACTCCTGAGCAACAGGGACACACCTCCATTGTTCCATTTCTTCTTTAATTTTTTTAAAATGCTTTTGCATTTATCAGTTACCCATACACATAATTTACACAGTGAATAGTTCAAAGAAAGTAGTTTCCTACTGGTTTCCCCACTTCTTTCCTCAATCCAGAGGCAATGATTTTAGCTGATTATTTTACCTTTTTTTCTCTATACTCCTTAATATATTTTGTGTTGCTCCTTCTTCATTTTTCAATTTTAGGATTACCTACTGACTTTTCATTGTGAAACATAAGGACTTAAGCTCTGCTCCTGGAACCCAGTCCTCTCACCCACACTTTGTATCTCATGTATTCCCCTATCCTTCCAAATGTAAAGAAAAAAAAGAAGTGTTATCACCTAATTATCCAGGTGACAGGAATATGGGGTTTACTACATTACTTTCTTCTTTTTTTGGTGCAAAATTTTAATATCTAAAAACAAAATTCAGCAACACTAGTGAAATATGGGAGAAAAGGTAACATATTTTATCTTTGCATAAAATAATATATATAAATTATCTACAAGGAATGAAATGTTAAATTTATATGACTGAAATTTTCACATAACATAATAATATATATATCTAAAATTTTTTCACTTTATAAAAATTTCTCCAATGTAATTTTAAACTAGGCCACTTTATTTTTATTTTATATTGGAGTATAGTTGATTAACAATGTTGTGTTAATTTCAGGTGTACAGCAAAGGGATTCAGTTATACATATACATGTATCTATTCTTTTAAAAATTCCTTATGCTAAGATACTTCATAATCTAAAAAAAAATTTTTTTGAGAGAGAGGACCAAACTACGGGACTGTGAGAATTCTGTTTTATAGCTTTGTGATTTTCCTAACACAACAGATGTGCCTACTCTGCCAACTGCAAGAGAAGCCAAAGTGACAGAATAATTATTACTAAACTCAGTAACTTTGATCAGAGATAGGTGTTCCCTGCTCCTCTATGAATATCTACTTTGGAACTAAAACACTGGCCACTGAATTTCAGATAAAGAACCGAATAAAGTCTTAATTAAAGTAAAAGCATTTATAATCACTTATTTATTAAGGAAAATTAGAGGAATTATCTAAATTAGGCATGTAAAATGCTAAATTTGTCATCTATCCTCATTAGGGCAGAAATGTTCCCACTCATAAACTATCAATAAATCTTTCATTTCCTTTACCCCTCCCACATGAAATCATCATACTATGGATTTCAAGATTATGCAGGCATAAAATTTCTATATAAAGAAATACATATTATAAAACTTTTACAGCATATTCAAGTAGAAGCAGCTTGAGCTGTATAAATTTGTCTCACTGTAACCCTGTTTCAGATCCTCCATCATCCAACTGAAAGACAGCAGCTGAGAAATAGTGATCACAGTTGCTCCCATCTTTAACATCGCCCATGGACACAATTCTGCAGTTCCTTGTAATTGACACTGAAGAGCCAGATGGGAAAGTATCAGCCTATACTCTGTGAGTGTATAGAACTAGCCACGGTTCTAGTCATTCCTAGCTACCATGATCTGGATTAAGAGTATAAGGAGTTTAAGAGTTGTCTTTTATAAAACAATAGTGTTTAGGTATGTAATTAACTTCTTAAAGGCAATGGATACCTGTTGCAAATAACTGCCAAAAACATATTAAAGGGACTTCCCTGGTGGTGCAGTGGTTAGAAATCCACCTGCCAATGTAGGGGACACGGGCTCCAGCCCTGGTCCGGGAAGATCCCACATGCTGCGCAGTAACTAAGCCCGTGCACCACAACTACTGAGCCTGCACTCTAGAACCAGCGAGCCACAACTACTGAGCCCATGTGCCACAATTACTGAAGCCCGCATGCCTAGAGCCCACGCTCCACAGAGAAGCCACCGCAATGAGAAGCCCGCTCACCGCAACTAGAGAAAGCCTGCGCGCAGCAACAAAGACCCAACACAGCCAAAAATAAATAAATAAATTTAAAATTTATATTAAAAAAAAAGTATAACATTTAACACTTAAAATATCATCTAGAAAACTCCATTCTAAACCTCAAATAAGCAGATGCCAAAAGGAAAAAATAATCTTAATTAGTTTAAGTAAACTATGAAATTAGGCAACCACCATGATGCAAAAGAAAAGTAGCATGTGTTACAGTATACACCCACCAAGGACTCATGCAGGAAGATATGGTTGAAATGGCTTTTCGCATTTGTACAGGTTAACAGTATTTTGAGAGCTAAGAGTCACAGAATGAAATTTTATCCAAAACTAAATAGTTTAAGTTTCTAAATGCAGTTATTTGTTACCTATTTAAAAATGCATTTTACAATAGAGTAACTGTTTAAAAGCAAAGATCAATGGAAGAAATACTGATGTAGTTGTAATCTACTGACCCAATAACACAGACTCTGAAAAAAACATAAGAAAGTTATAGTTCTTTAGGTTCTGATCCTGAATTATTGATTAATGAATAATATCTCCAATAATGAATGTTTAATAAAAGAAAACCGATACAGAAAAGAGACAGTGATTATTAGCAGTGAAAGCACAACACGTAACATTAGAAGAAGCATGAGAAACAGGTATCACGGGAGTACTTTTTCAAAATTATTAATGTGATTATCCATTTTACCTTTCTTAGCACATGGTCTTTGCCCATTTCAACCCAGCTAGACAGGTGATTAGAATTTGTTCCAAAATAAATTTTTAAAAAAGCACCTTATAATAATCAACTTTAGATATGCAGAACAGATATATGCAGCAAAACAAGAGTTTTATAAGCCAAGCTAATATCCTGAGATTTAATAAATTTATTTACTTTGCCCTTTAGCATGTCAATAATCAAGCCTGGAGGATTCCTATAGCATTTACTTCAAAATATGGAGAAAGTTCCCTTTTGCAACCTTAAGGCTTAGTTCCTTGGTTAGAATAAGGAGGAAAGAGAGGTTAAAGTAAATTTTACTTCTTTCTAGCCAAAAAAATTTGGAGATGAAAGGAGGAAAAAAAAGTGTGTCCCAAGGGAGATAGGTGTGTTAGCTAAATCAGAGTAATGACAAAAGTATTATTTTTGATTCTCAAAAGAAACTGTCTCTCTAGGTGTCCCTGGCACCAAATAGGGTGTGGTCCATTAATATGGCCATGCTGTGTAGTTTAGCTTTCCCCAAATGCCCTTAGTTCTTATGTGGTAGAAGCCAGTAGGAGGCCAGGGGCCAGAATGGAGGTTATGGTAAAGTCTCAGAGATATGAAAACAGAGAGAACTGAGGGGTGGCCTGATCAGGAGGAGGTAAATAAATGGCTGATGCGCCACTGGAACACCGTCCAAGTGGAAAGAATAGATCAAGAGTTCACTAGCCACCCTTCCAGATCGGTGGCCCTGAGTACACTAAGTGAGCAGGTAAACAAGCAACTCACACTGGAAATCAGAAAAGACAGAAGATATGATGTAGTAAGATCCCAACTTTTCCTCCTAACATGGGGTTACGTATGCCATACTCTTACTTCGATACGCAAAGATGCCATCTTAAGGAAATAAGCAAGAGGATGGGGACCAAGGATTGTTATAAAAGAGGCTGGGCACTAACTATGGAAACTAATTAAATTACCGGATCAAACTAAGGTTTAAAACAAACTGGTTGCCTACTTAAAATTTTTTCCTTGAACCAACGAAGAAGGCTAAATCAGCTATAGATAGTTACATGTTCTCTGCACATCCCAGGTACAATGTGAGTGAATTTACCACCATAAGAATTCCAAAAGTGAGAAGAAATATACACACTAACAATCAGCTATATGTGTGTGTGAATTATATACACACACAACTATAAAAATTTTCCCATCCTATTAAAGAGAAAATGAAGGCAATGGAAACTACGTCCTATAAGAAAGGGTAAGATGTTTTTACCTCATTTCTCAAACTAACAAAAAATGTACTTATTGAAGTATTGGGGGGAAATGAAGATCCATTCTAAATGAGTTCTAGTTTTTTAATTTGACTTGATTTTCTGTTGAAAGGCAAAGAAGATGTTTTCCTAACATGATTATAAAAAGAGAGTAAATACTTGTGCTTCTACAAACCTAATAACCAAGGTAAAAAGAAAATGAATCTATTAGGAATTACGGAGTTATCTATTATTTCTCAGACTGCCATCAATTCTGGAAGACATCTACTACCTCATTTTTTTTTTTAATTATTTATTTATTTTTGGCTGCGTTGGGTCTTCGTTGCTGTGCGCGGGCTTTCTGTAGTTGCGGTGAGTGGGGGCTACTCTCCCTTGTGGTGTGCGGGCTTCTCCTTGCGGTGGCTTCTCTTGTTGAGGAGCATGTGCTCTAGGCGCATGGGCTTCAGTAGTTGTGGCACGAGGGCTTCAGTAGTTGTGGCACAAGGGCTTCAATAGTTGTGGCTTGCGAGCTCTAGAGCGCAGGCTCAGTAGTTGTGGCACACGGGCTTAGTTGCTCTGCGGCATGTGGGATCTTCCCGGACCAGAGCTCGAACCCGTGTCCCCTGTATTGGCAGGTGGATTCTTAACCACTGCGCCATCAGGGAAGCCCTTTACTACTTTTTGCACATCAATGCCAGGCACACTCTAGCCAAAGAGATTGGCTTATATTCCATTAAATACAGTGATATCTTTATATTTTTACTAATTAAAATTTTCATTTTTTCCTTCAATCACCTAATTAGCATAATTTCCCAAGCAGAAATACTAATTTGGGATTTGTAAAATCACACTTGGTTGTAAACATTCAATAAATTATAACTTAAGATTCTTCATAAAAGTTCTTTTCACACTTTCCATGAATTAAATGAAAATAAACTATTATTTTCTCTATATTTAAATAACACGGTTGGCAAACAGGTATAATTTATATGCTTTTAGAGCCAAGGAGTCTCACAAACACAGAAATGGATAAATTAAAAAAATGTTTTTAAACCTTTTTAATTTCATTTTCTATATGGAATTAAATGTACTTTATGCAAGTCCTACAAAAATCACTATCAGCTTCCTCAGAGAGTGTGATAACAGGGTCACAAAAGAAATCAGAGTTTTAATTAAAACTAATACTTTACTATTTCTCTAGTAATGTGCTGAAAAATTAAATTTTGGAATGTATTTAAACTAGCACCAGTTTCTTTTGACCTTTAAAATTCACGTACTTTTATCATTTGCATTCTAAGATGATGAAAGAGAAAAAAAATCAAACATATAACAGCTCTTTTTGTGAAGTCTCAAGAAACATAAGAAAAATTTCCTGGTCAAATTACAATAAAAACACAAAACATTAAACCTTTCTTGCTGGGCAGCTACCTATTATGTTTAACAGGCTTGAAACAAAATGTGTCAGAGATCAGGAGTAAGTTATCTGATATGTCAAGTGCATAAGGTCAAAGGTCCAATTTTATTAGGTCAGAGGTGGTATAAATAAAATCTTATATGTCAAAGAAGAAGGGTCACAGATAAAGTGTATATAATATAAAGACATCACAGATGACAAGTAATAACTTTAAGTAGAACAAGTATGTTTACTATAGATACCTTTGCTGATTAAAATGACGTGTGTGTGTAAATATAAAATTGCCTTTCTGTATCACACAACTCATATGCTACATTGCACACTTGTTTTCAGGAAAAAGGGGCTATAACCAAGAATAACTACATGAATTGAGAACTTAAAGAAAATTTAATACTTTTATACTGAAACAGTACACAAAATGAATACATCGATCAAATCTCAAACCACAACAGCCAAACATCAAACTATGCTTTAGTAGCTACAAAAGTTAGATAATATTATACATTTTTCTTCCAAAGTACATGAATTAAATACTCTTTCCTTCTCTACTTCTCTCATTGAGATATAAAAACACATAAAATTTAGATTCCAGTTTACATAATAGCAGTGCTCCACAAAAATTTAAAATAATTTTTTGCAAACTGAATAATATATTTCGTTTTTTTATTAAGAGAACTTAGTTACAAACAATTTTTATAAGTGGAAGAATTTCCTTTATAATGGGAATAATTAAATTCTAATTAATGAAGCAATTGAGGATTTTTTTTCATAGTGGAACACACATACACCTGACTCTAGCTCTAAACAGTAAACTTAAGTAGAGAATGGGGATAATAACATGAATCATTCAAGTAAAAAAAAAAAAATTCCATATTACTCTCTCTTAAAATACCCATACAATTTGATTAAAAGGCAAAAAAATTATTTCAGGTAAACTAAATAGATGATTAATTCCATTTTTTATTTCACCTTTATTAATGGTACCTAAAGCCATTCTGTATAACCTTTCAGTTCAACTCGACTAAATGAGTTCTTATTAAATACCATACTATGTGTCAAGCATTATGTCAAACAATGGATATTACAGAAATTAAACATGTAAAGACTTCCAATTTCAGCCACAGTGACTGGCTTAAACTGGACTAATCTTCCAACTCCAAAAGTTGCACAAAATATACAAAACATCTATTTAAAGGCATTAAAGAACAGCCAACACAGCCAGAACTTGAGAGACCATGATCCCTAAAAGGAGGGAAGCACATGAGGCGAGCTCCACATTCACTCTGGATTTTTCCCCAAGGGCTTATGCCAATTTTTGGCATGAGAGAACAGTGCAAGGTGAAAGTGGCAGTCTTACTAAGCTGAGGAGACAGAATTTGGTTTAGAGCTGTCAAAATAGTTGGAACTTGAGGGGCAAAAATCCTTAAAAGGAGGAAATCATAAAGAAGTGAGCCAAATTAACCATGTGCAATTTCCCCTCAAACACTGTTCATATCCAGAAACTTAGGAGAAAACAGCAGCTTTGTTCCTCCTACTTAGGTAAGATTTATTAAGAACCATCCACAGAATTACCCCTGCTTCCTGACAGCATCCATTCCAGAGCAAAGTCCCACGTCCTTGAACACTCCCCCCCACCTCCAGGTCACCTAGCAAAGACCCAAATCCTATAATAAGTCCTTTCTAACATGTTATTGAGAAACTATAACTTCCCATAGTGTGCATTTTCCCTTCTTTTAACAAGTCAATGAACCTAATTTTATTCAATTGTAGATGTGTTCCTGATGGTCTTTGCCTGGAGAGCACTGACAAAAACCTAAGAAAAAGAATGAACTATAGCTTCATATAAACATTAGGGATCAATCTCACAGACTTAAGGATGAGTGAAAGAAGCCAGGTACAAAAAGTACATACTGTATGATATCATTTATATGAAGTTCAAGAACAGGCAAGACTAATTGATTGTGCTAGTAGTCAAGAGACCAGTTACCTTTTGGGAGCACGACTGAGATGGGGCATGAGGGAGCCTTCTGGGGTTCAAGAAATGATTTATGTGCTGATATGAGTGGAACAAATGTAAAAATTCATCAAGCTATATACTTTAAATTTGTGTATTCTACTAATATATGCTCTACTTCAAAAAAAAAAGAAAAAAGAGTTAAACACACATGTGCACCTACACACAAGTACTGCCCTCAAAGAACCACAATAACCTTTCCTAGACATCTTAAAAGATGCTTGACAAACATGAATTTCTCATCTTTGGGTATGTTTAGAAATTTTCTATTAAAAATAGAACCAACAAATTCAGAGATTAGTAATGTCATACATATCTCAATAACAGTCGAATGAAAAACATTTATAAAACTTCTTATACAAATCTAAATTCCATGTAAATAGCAATTATAGGTAGATAAATAATGCATTTCCCAAAATTTCTAAGTATTGTACTGATACAAAATTATCAATTTATATGATTTTTATATTGTTAACTGTTTTCCAAGAAACATAGAACATCATTAAATAAAATTATTAAAAATTTTAAATTATTAATATTTTTAAATTATTAAAATATCAAAATACCATAAACCTTTTTTTGCACTGAAATTATATAAACAGTATTAAATTCTTATTTCTGTTTCTTTTAATATATATACTAAAATAAGGACATTTGTATACTATATTGTAGTAGTTATTAAATATTAAATATAGTTTTAAATAATCACAGAAATACATATGAACATGGATTTCTTCATAATAGAAAAGAACATAGAAGGTATTCAATAAATGAACAAAATTAAAGCTTACCACTTCCTCATCTGAAAGTTCACGCCCTTGGATGCTGCTATTTTCTCTCACAGCTTGTTGGTGTTTTTTTCCTTTAATGTGGCTAAAAAGATACACCTCTGAAGAGATCTAAAAAGCATAAAATCAAAGCAATGTAATGAGCATATAATTATATCTTACTTTAAATATTACACATTCTATCCAGTATACTATATGCAAGTTGCGATCACTCTAGCATTTACATATTAGTCTTAAAAATATTTTCTTTAGAATACAATTCTGAGAATCCTCTAGAACAGGGGTGCCCAACCCCGGGTTCGCGGACTGTTACTGGACCTCTTAGGAACTGGGCCTCAGAGCAGGAGGTGAGCGGCGGGCAGGTGAGCTGCCAGTGAGCGAGCGGCTTCATCTGCCGCTCCCTGTCGCTTCCGTTACCACCTGAACCATCCCCCCCACCCCCGTCCGTGGAAAAACTGTCTTCCAAGAAATCTGGTCCCTGGTGCCAAAAAGGTTGGGGACCTCTGCTCTAGAAGACACATGGTCAAAAAGGCATGTCATCAAAGCCAACCTTAACAGAGTATCATTTCTTCTAACTATCAAGGTTCAAGTTTCAGCACTGAAAATGTTCCTTTTCTTTTGTGGTCATAATACCCAAAAATATTGACTTGGGCTATCATAAAGCAGGTATACATCCATTTTAGCAGCAACTGCATGCTTTGGTTCTTTGCACTGCTACTCCTAACTGCTGATACTATTTTTGTACTACTTACTTTGCATAAACATCATGAAAGAAATCCACGGTAGTCAGCAGATGCCTTAGTATGACTTTTAAAAGATTGGGAGACTATATTTCCATAGTTCAATAAACTTTAGTAAATAAATTATAACGTATCATAACGATACTAATACTGACAACCTACCGGGACATTGCAGAGAGAACACTGCTTCTTTCTTTCATAAGGGGTCAATTTGGGGGCATAATCAGTATTTGCATGTCGTCCACTGCTTAACTCAGCAGCTTTTTCTTTTCTTTGTTCAATCTGTTCCATGTGCCTTCTAATGCTTTCATCATGCTGTAAATGAAGTCGAAGTGTGAGAATACAGAAATTTATTCAAGTTATACTGAGAACTTGAAAAAGTAATATTTCCATTAAACTTTCTAAAATAACAAAATGTCTTAATTCAGTATTAACTTGGACACTGAGGACAAGAATCTACATAAAGCCCTTTAATATCTCCTACATGCACAGTAACATTTCCTAAAGTGTACTTCATGGAATTATACTGTGGGTTATTAATAAGTATTGATATTTTGTGGAAGAGGTTCTATGGTCAAATAAGTTTGGAAAATAGTAAGTTAAAGCTACTTACTTACTCCAGCTTGTCACTGTGCATTATGACTCAATAAACCTAGCTTACACTAAGCAACATTTTACACACTTATTTGACCACAACATACTTTTGAGAAGCACTTTCTGGAACACACTATGGGAAATGTTGCCCCACAGGTAAAGACCAAGCTCATCCTAACAGCAGACAAGGCCCATCATGACACAGACCTTTACCCACATCGACTCCAGTGACTTCCCAGAAAACAAAAAATAAACCAACTAAAAAACACTATTTCAGACTTCTGACTTTGTGCTCATACCATTTCATATGGCTGGATGCCATCCCACCCATCTACCTATTCAACTCGTCTTTCTTTCAAGATTCAGCTCACAAATTATCCTCTAAAATTATTTCCCTGACTTCTGAAATCCTTCATGTTAGCTTAGTATCCTCCTCTGTACTTTCATAGCACTCAATAGCACTCTATCCATATGGAAATTATCTGCTTAGCATCTGAATCTCACACTAGATTATGAGTTTCTTGAAACTGAGAACCATGTCTTACTCATCTCTGTATCCCCATGCCTAGCACAAGACTCAATAAATATTTGCTGCATTAAATTTAAATAAATGATAAAGTTCTAGAACTATACAAATAGTAAAATAGGGTCCTCTACTCCCTGGAATTTACTACCCCTGTGAAAACCCAACATGTAAATAATTGTGACACAGTGTAAAATATTCATACTGCTAGAAACTACTAATGGTAAAGATTTTCTAGAAAATATAAGCTTATCATAATCTCCCAAGCAACAACTGTGCAATTCAAAAACATTGAAATAATCTCTTAGTTTATTTCTAAATAATTAAAAGTCTATGAATATAAGAAAGCTAGTAGTAATGTCTTCAAGTCATTAACAAATTAATTAGTAAAATCAAGCAATGCTAAAATTCCTTTACATTTTTTCTGTCAATTGCTTTATCTTATTAAAATAATTTCAGTTTTCAGATAGTTGAGCTGGAATTGATCATACCCAAAACCACATAAGTCTTATTCTCCAAATACTGATATTAGGAATACAAATTAATTCAGTTTTTTTAAAGAAATACGACTGATTCTTTTCTTTTTTTAGTAAATTTATTTTTTTTATTGATTTATTTTTGGCTGCATTGGGTCTTTGTTGTTGCACGTGGGCTTTCTCTAGTTGTGGCGAGCGGGGTCTACTCTTTGTTGCGGTGCGTGTGCTTCTCATTGTGGTGGCTTCTCTTGTTGTGGAGCACAGGCTCCAGGTGCACAGGTTTCAGTAGTTGTGGCTCCCGGGCTCTAAAGAGCAGGCTTAGTAGTTGTGGCGCACGGGCTAAGTTGCTCCGCGGCATGTGGGATCTTCCTGCACCAGGGCTTGAACCCATGTCCCCTGCATTGGCAGGCAGATTCTTAACTACTGTGCCACCAGGGAAGCCCTAATTCAGTTTTTATACAATTAATTAAATCGATAAAATTTTAATCTCATGCTACATTAAAACAGCTCTAAAATTTCAAATTAAAATATATAATATTCCTACCTTGAGCTGAATTTTTTTCTGTAGCTCTTCCATAGCTTCTTGTTGAGCAGCTGTGAGTGCTGCCAATCGTTCTTCCCTGTCTCTATAAGAAGATATTTAAAAATTATAAACTCAACTGCTTGGAGTAACAAATTTCATGAGGTTAAAAAAATACACACAGGACACATAGGCTTATATATTCTAGAGAGTTTTTTAAATTATTTTTTTCTGAATGCCTATTAAGTCTCAGATACATTATTGCTCATTAAACATTTGGGAAGCAACAGACATTATTATTTATAAAAATAGGTTTCTGGACCCAAGAATGGGTTTAAATACTAGCTCTGGGGCTGTCATTTAAATATGGCATATTGAAAATATATATTTAACTCTTTTCCCTTCCAAAAACCTATAAAACAATATGAAAGGAATAGAAAAGGCAAAAATTCACAAAGACAAAGAGAATAGGAGAGGAACCAATCACAAACAAATTATGAGACACACAAAGAAGTATGACCATGTTTAGGAAAAATGCAGTCAAATGAAACTCTCTGAATGAGGCCATATGCTGGATTTATTTTGTATTATAAATACGTTATAAGAATTAAAAGAAAGTATGCCAACCTAAGGAAAAATATCGTGACAATGATTCAACAGATAGAGAATCTCAACAGAGAAAGAGAAATAGTTTTTTAAAAACTTTCCAACGAAAGGAACTAGGAGTCCTTAAACAAATGGCTTTCTAGGGATGGAGCAGGGAAAATATAAGATGAATTTGAAGCATCTTGCAGTGCCAGGAGGTAAGGAAGTACTCAAAAAAACAAAATGATGAAGTATGTCAAAGGCAAGCAGGGGTCAAATGAAAAAGTTCCCAATGTCCAAAGGTGACAATTTGAGCAACAAAATAAATACCATAATACTGGTTTGTAACCCATAGTATAATACAAATATAAATGAGTCCCCGTTGACATAACAAAGGAATTTAATAAATAAATGGGAGAACAAATATCCTGTACAGAAGAACTGCAAATAATTAATGTATGAATTCTTGTCTCAAGGAGGTAGAGAATAACTCCCCATCTCTTCAGCATAGGCTTGCTGGCTTGCTTCCAAGGAGGACAGCATAGGGAAATTTTTAAACTATACAGTGGAGAAATCTGACAAATACTACCTTAGCCAGGTGATCAAGGTTAACAAAATCAGTGATAAGTCAAGGTGATAGTATGAACCTTAGACATTTTAAAAATGGTAATTCACATTCACCCCTGTGGTCTTCCTCCCCAAACCCATAACCTCAGTCTAACCATGAGAAAAACATGAGACAAATCTTAAGTGAGGAGAAGTCTACAAAATACCTGACCACTACTCAGAACTGTCAAGGTCATCAAAACCATGGAAAGTCTGAGAAACTGTTACAACTCAGAAGAACCTGAAGAGAAATGACAATTAAATATCTGAAGAAATAGTGGCCACTTTCCAAATTTTATGAAAAGCATTAATGTACATAGTAGGATAATCATGAAGAGAACCAACCTACTGGTGAAAAACAAAGTCAAAAAGAAAATTTTGAAAACAGGAAAAAAACCCCAACAACTCACCATATACAGAGGAAAAACAGTATGATTAATGGCTGACTTTTCATCAGAAACAACAAAAGTAAGAAGATTCAAAGTACTGAAAGAAAAACCAAGAATTCTATATCCATCAAAACTACCATTCAAAAGGAAGGCAAAATAAAAATATTTCCAGATGAGCAAATACCAAGATAATTCAATGAAAGCAAACCTGCCTTACAAGAAATACTGAAGGAAGTCCATCTAGCTAAAAAGAAATAATGCCAAAGGGTAACTTAAATCCACAGAAAGAAATGAAATACACCAGAAATGATAAATATGTGGATAAATATAAAGGAATCTACAAATACATTTTCCCTATTATTCTAATTCCTTTGAAAAATGTGGGACTGCATTAAAAAAACTGTAACACTGTATTGTTGAGTTTATGACATATATAGATGTAATATATATGACAATAACAATACAAGAAAAAAAAGACATAGTGCTATATTGGAACAAAGTTGTTCTATTTTACCAAAATTAAGTTAATTTTAACCTGAAGTAGTTTGTGATAAGTCAAGATGAATACTGTAATAAAGAAAGCAAACACTAAGCAAATAACTAAAATAATACAGTTTTTAAAATCAAGAGAAAAATTTAAATGATGTCCTAAAAAGTACTGGTTGAGGGACTCCCCTGGTGTCACAGGGGTTAAGAATCCGCCTGCCAATGCAGGAGGCACACGTTTGAGCCCTAGGCCAGGAAGATCCCACATGCTGCAGAGCAACTAAGCCTGTGCGCCACAACTACCAAAGGCTGGGCGCCTAGAGCCCGGGCTCCGCAACAAGAGAAGCCACTGCAATGAGAAGGCCACGAACCGCAACGAAGAGTATCCTCCACTGGCGGCAACTAGAGAAAGCCCGCGCACAGCAACGAAGACCCAACACAGCCAAAAAATAAATAAATAAATAAATTTAAAAATGTACTGGTTTAACAAAAAAGAAGACAGTAAAGGAGAAAAAAAACTTGAGACATACAGAGAACAAATATCAAAATGGCAGACATTACATTCAGTCATATCAATAAATTACATTAAATGAGAATGGACTAAACAATCAAAAGGCAGAAAATTGAAGGCCAGATATAAAAAGGAACCTCAACTATATATGTGACATACTTTAGATACAAAGAAACAAAAAAATGTTTCCCTTTAGACAGAAAAAGACATATCATGTAAACAATAAACACGGCAATATTTAAAACAGAAAAAAAATTGACTTTAAGACAAGAAATATTTTTTAAAAACCCAACGAGGGATATTTCATAATGATAAAAGGGTCAATACTTCAAGGAGTATAAATTAAATGCCCTTAACACTAAGGCACCAAAATACATGAAGCAAAAAATTGTCAAAACTGAAAAGAGAAATAGACAATTCAACAATTATTTCTGGAGATTTCAATAACTCTATCTCAAGAATTAATACAACTAGACAGAAAATCAGTAAGTATACAGAAGACTAAACACTATCAACTAACTTTACTTAACTGACATTTAGAGAACACTCCATCCAAAACCGCAGAATACACGTATTTTCCAAGAGCACACAGAACATTCTCTAGGATAGTCTACATTCAAGACCATAAAGTAATAAGTTCAATAAATTTAAAAGGACTGAAATCATACAGAAAACATTCTTCAACCACAAAATATTTAATTAGAAAACAGAAAAACTGGAGACATTCCAAATATTTGGAAACTAAATAACATGCTTCTGAATAACTCAGGAATCAGAAAATCGTAAGAAATATTAGAAAATATCTTGAATGAAAATAAAAATACAATGTATCAAAACTGATGAGATGAAATTAAAGAAGTGCTAAGAAGAAAACTGATAACTTCAAATGCTTATATTAGAAATGCAGAAATACCTAAAATTAATCAACTAAGTTTTGACTTTATAAAAGTAGGAAAAGCAAAGCTAATCAAATCCAAAATAAGCAGAAGGAAAGAAATGATAAATATCAAAGTGGAAATCAATGTAACAGAAAACAGAAACATAATGTAGAAATTCAAAGAAACCATAAGCTGGTTCTTTGGAAAAATCAACAAAATGTACAAACCTTTAGCTAGACTACCAAGAGACAGAGAGACAGAGAGACAGAGACAGAGAGGAAAGACATAAATTAGCAAATAAGGAATGAAAGAGGAACATCACTATAGATCATGTTAAAATTAAAATCCTTACAAGGAGCTATTAACAACTTTATAAAAATACACAACTTAGATGAAAAGGACAAATTCCTAGAAAAACACAAATTACCAAAGCTGACTCAATAAGAAACAGAAAAATCTCAATAGATTGATAACATGTTAAGAAAAATTTATTTGGTAATTTAAAATCTTCCCCAAAAGATAACCCCAAGCCCAGATGGCTTCACTAGTATACTGAACATTTAGCAAGAAAAAATAACAATCCTACACAAAGAGTTTCTGTAAATAGTGGAGGAAAAAACACTTCCCATCACATTCTCTGAGGCTAGGATTGCCATGACATGAAAGCCAGACAAAGACATCACAAGAAAATTACACACCAATATCCCTTATGAATATAACCTTAACAAGAATTCAACAACACATAAAAATGATTTTACACTATGACCAAGTGGGAAATAACCCAGGAATGTAAGGTTGGTTTAATATCCCAAAATTAATTAATGTAATAAAACATATTAATAAAAAATAAAAGCCACATGATCATCTCAATGAATGCCCCCAAAGAAGCATTTATTTAACCAAATTCAAAGTACATGCATGCTAAAAACTCTCAATAAACTAGAAATAGAAGAGAACTTCTTCAACCTGATAATGAGGATTTATGAGAAACCTACACCTACATCATACATAATAGCGAAAGACTGAATGTTTCCCCCCTAAGATCAAGAACAAAATAAGGATATACAATGTCACAACTTCTATTAACATTATATTGTAGGATCTAGTCAGTGCAATAAGGCAAGAAAAAGAAATTAAAGACACCTGTATTAGAAAGCAAGAAGTAAAACAATCTCAATTTGCAGAGGACATGAGCTTTTATGTAAAATATCCTAAGGAACAACAACAGCAAAAAAGAAAACACTAATAGGAAAATACTCATCGGAAAGTTGCACAAGATCATAAAAAAATTATAAAATAAAATATATAAAAAATTGATTGTATTTCTATATACTAGCAAAAATACTAACAAAAATGAAATAAAATAACTCCATTCACTATGGCTTCAAAAAGAATACTTAGGAATAAATTTAAGAAAAGAAATGCAAGACCTATTTTCTAAAAACTACAAAATACTGTTGAGAGAAATTAAAGCAGATAGAGACATACCATATTCATGGATCATATACAATATTGTAAAGATGGCAATTCTTCCCACAATGATTTATAGATTCAAGGCAATTACTATAAAAATGCTTGCAAGCTTTCTTTTTTTAGAAACTGGCAAGCCTACCCTAAAAAATTATTTGGAAAGCAATTCTGAAAGAGAACAACAACATTAGAGAACCTACATTAATTGATTTCAAAACTTGCTATAAAGCTACAGTAGTTAAAACAGTTTGGTGCTGGAATAAGAATAGACATGTAGATATCAAAAGAACAGGACAGAGTCCAGAAATAAACCCTTACATCTGTGATTAATTGACCGTGAACAGGCAGCAAGGATAGTCTCTTAAAAGCTAGCCTCTTCTACAAATGGTGCTGTGATAAATGGATATTTATATGCAAATAAATAATTTTATATTTTTGATTCATACCATACATAAAAGGTATCTTAAAAGGAATTAGAACCTAAATGTGTGTCAAACTGAAAAACTATAACATTTTGAAGAATATCTTATGACACAGGGTATAAAAGGATTTCACAAACAAGATCAAAAAGTACAAATAAATTTGGCCAATTAAATGCTTTTTCCTGGGTCTTTGAATCTTAAACAAGTGATTTTAAAATGTAGGGATGGCTGAGTGCCATTTAACATAATCAGGGCGGCAACAAGTTGACTAGACTGTTTCCATCAAAAGACCACCGCTGTGGCTCCTGGGACCTAGTCTCTGACACTTGACCATGTCCCAGCCTGGTCATCTAACCACCTATCACTTTCGCTCCCAATATTTTACTTAAAATTTGCTTTGCTTAAGTTAGCCAGAATCAAATTCTATTTCTTACAACTGAAAATATCTTGAAAGATCAAGTTTCCCATCCAACAGAAATGTTCAAAAGGTTTCCAGGGCTTCCCTGGTGGCGCAGTGGTTGAGAGTCTGCCTGCCAATGCGGAGGACACGGGTTCGAGCCCTGGTCTGGGATGATCCCACATGCCGCGGAGCAACTAGGCCTGTGAGCCACAACTACTGAGCCTGCGTGTCTGGAGCCTGTGCTCCGCAACAAGAGAGGCTGCGATAGTGAGAGGCCCGCGCACCGCGATGAAGAGTGGCCCCCGTTTGCCGCAACTAGAGAAAGCCCTCGCACAGAAACGAAGACCCAACACAGCCAAAAATAAATAAATAAAAATTAAAAAAAAAAAAAAAAAAGGTTTCCATTTTGAGTAGGATGTCTTAATTCCTGGAAATCAAAATTCAGTATAACATTTCTGTATATGTAACACTTTCTAAAAATTCTACATGAAAGCAAATAGCTTTAAGACTTGATTTGAATATGCACTAACTGCAAATGTTCATCAGGATCAAAATCAAGACAGCAAATGAAGTACCTAGCTCTTTCCCGGGCAGCATCTTCACGGGCCTTTTCCTTTTCTTGCCTCTGTTGCTCAATTCGGGCTTCTTGTTCTTTCCTCTTCATTAACAATTCTTCTACACGGGCCTGCCGTTCTGCTTCTAGAGCTCTCTTACGTTCCTAACGTCAGAAATATTTTAAAAGATGTTAGAATTATGTGTAAGATGAAAATGATTAAAGGTGACATAGCTTTGACATATACTTATATATTCAAGCCAAATAGATCCCTGGCTTGTCATTAGGTACGCGTCTCAGAATTTAAATAAAATCAAATACCAATACTATCTGGTTTTCATATGTCATTTACCAGTGCTACAAATAATTAGAAGAATAAATGTTGGGCTTCCCTGGTGGCGCAGTGGTTAAGAATCCTCCTGCCAATGCAGGGGACATGGGTTCGAGCCCTGGTCCGGGAAGATCCCACATGCTGCAGAGCAACTAAGCCCGTGCACCACAACTACTGAGCCTGCGCTCTAGAGCCCGTGAGCCACAACTACTGAGCCAGCGTGCTGCAACTATTGACGCCCACACACCTAGAGCCCATGGTCCGCAACAAGAGAAGCCACCGTAATGAGAAGCCTGCGCACCACAACGAAGAGTAGCCCCTACTCGCCACAACTAGAGAAAGCCCGCACGCAGCAACGAAGACCCAACACAGCCAAAAATAAATAAAATAAAATAAAATAAATTTATAAAAAAAAGAATAAATGTTATTTTAAGCAGATACTATCTTATTAGAACCTGATACATATTTTATGGTTAATCACTTCTAAAGCCTTGTGTTTGGAAATGGTTATAGAAATGACAGAACATGATGAAGAAAGCATAATTAACAGATTTTATTTCTGAACTAAACTTTCATATAGGAATTAAGTGAAGAAAAGCTTGTGGCAGGGAGAAAGAGGCATTATAATATAGCATAGTGGGTAAGAGAGTGAACACTGTATTAGATTCCCTAATTTTGTTTACTGATTACATTATTTACCAGCTGGGTGACCTTGGTCTAGTTATATTATATATGTGACTTAGTTTTCTGGAAGACAAATAACAGTAGTGCTTATTTCTTAGGATATTGTGAAGAACACATGAGACAATACATGAAAAGCACTTACATAGGGGTTGGCATATACTAAATTCTCAATAATTATCATCATCATCATTAATGCAGAAGATACTTCATTAAAATACTGTGATATACTTCCTGTGTATTTTTGCCTACTAGGAGTACTTAGCTAATTTTCACCATATTACTAGATGTATTGATATATTTCTTTCAATTCATCCCCATCCCCCAGGGAGCTCACACAACATCTCCCTGGTCCCTACTCTTTATGATAAATGGAACACACTACACTGATCTAGGCTCTAGTAACCACTACTTACATAGCCTTGGGCAAGTCATTTTACCTTAAAGAGACCCAGTTTGCTGTGAGATCTAAATTATTAACATAGGTAAGTACTTAGCAAAGTGTTTAGTACATAGTAAAGTGTTCGGCAAATGACAGCAGAAAAGAAATGCTGAAGCAGTTTCTGTTTAGAGAACACTGGGGAGAGACGCTAATATTTCTAATAGTTAACTAAGTTACTAAGAAGCTCACAATGGTAACTTTATATCTACAACAAGCTGTATCTACCCAGGGGAAGAAAACCTTTTTAAAGCAGTAACACAAAAGTGTCCCTATTTCTTTTCTTTCTTTTCTTTTTTGGTGGGGGACCTGAGAACTAGAGGGAATGCACTGAATTCAGGAGAGCATATCTGACAGATCATAGACTGTTGGAGGCGGGCAATTATATTTTAAATATAGTCTTTACTTTCTAACATACTATTCACGAACTGGTTATAGCTATTTCTCATTACTAAACATAATATGTAGAAACTTTTTTAGTTATATACTCTCTGAAAAACTCAAGAGTAAAAACAATCAAACCTGGTACAGAAAATTTTCTCCAATAAAAAACATGAACAGGGACTTCCCTGGTGGTCCACTGGCTAAGACTCCACACTCCCAATTCATGGGGCCCGGGGTTCAATCCCTGGCCGGGGAACTATTCCCTCATGCATGACTCAACTAAGAGTTTACATGCTGCAACTATGAGTCCACATGCCACAGCTAAGAACTCCACGTGCAGAAACTAAAGATCCCACATGCCGCAACGAAGATCCCATGTGCCACAACTAAGACCTAGTGCAGCCTAAATAAATATTTAAAAACAAAAAACACGAACAAAAGAGTTTTCCCTTAAACTCAAATTTATTTTTTAAAAATCTGCATTATGTCTGAAAACACAGCTTTCACACTAAAATGCAAAAGGTTAAAGCATTAAATATAAAGAATTAAACCAGAACTTTTCATTTCGTATTTTATAAAACCAAAATCTTGAGGGATATACTTTTAAAAATTATAAGTTGGTCTTATAAATGAAATTTATTAATATTATATACAAACAATTACTTTATGTGTATGTGCAATGCAGCTAAGTTGTATGCATAAATATGATGTCAACTTGCTGATTGTTTTTATGGATATAAGAAATACTCCAACATTGTACTAATAGAAATAACTGGACTTCAAAAAATATCCAGTCTTCTAATTTCTGTTTTTAATAAGTGGAAGAGAAAATTGGTAACTGTATACCTAATGAGTAAAATTAGTAAATTCACCAAGTATTTTCCTTTCTAAAATTTAAGTTTCCTAAAAGATAGGAAACTTTGTACCCCACAAAAGCATCTTGTACAGGGCAGGAGTTCGATAAATATCTATTACATGAATGAAGCGTAACTTTATAAAATAATATTCATTATAAATCTATATGCTCACAAATAAAAAGCATAAACCTACAGCAAATGAACTGGAAAGATATCTAACTCTCAACCCTTCTGAAACCTCTCAGACTCCCATGTACTTTGTTTCACAGTCAAGGATGTGTTTATGGCAGCCTGAGAAAGGATTATGCAACCCCGCCCTTTACGCCTACAAATCAGAAGATTAGGGCAAGAGGACAAGGCAGAATATCTAAGGAAACTGGGCTTAAAACTAATCCATCAATAATTTATATAGCAAAAAAGGGAAATTGAGAATATATGATGGCAGCATTAACTTAGTATTTCACTTACAAAAAACAAGAAACACAATTGCCTTTAACAATTTAACATTTATGTGAATGTTTCAAGAGTAAAAGTAAAGCAGATGGAGGGCCTCTGAATTGTTTATTAAGTTAGTACCTTACTATTATTTACAGAATGTTTGGCATTATCACCTTGCACATATAGTAATGACTACATATTTAAAAATTTTTTTAATTTTATATATATGTTATATATATTACCAATGAATTTTTCTAGTATCAATTATCTTGATTAAACTTATGTACATATGTTTTAAATTTTTCACTGAAAATTAAATCCATAGGAAATTTCTACATTTTTAAAGATAAAAATAAGTCTGAGTAGTCAAAAAAAATTTTAAGTGTTAGTCAGTTCAGAAGATTCCTTACTACTTTCAGAAAATAACTGCTTACTTTATGCCTTAATAAATGTTCCAAATTATAAAATAAGAGTCATCATTTTTAAACAGAAGATAACATATTTCAAATCTTCAAATCTGCAAAATAAATGCAGAAAAAGTAACTAAAGATGTCTATTCAAAAATATACAATATTACTCATATATTTCCCCCCAAAACCCAGTTAAGAAGTTACCTCTTCCACAGAACTTTCCCTGACATTCCCCTCCCGCCAAGAGAGCTAATTATTCCCTACTCTGTGATACCACTGTAAGCTATACAGGTTTCTATTACACTTTCACACTGTGTTGTATTATTTGCCATAAAGGCAAAGATCATATCTCATTTATTTCTGAATTATTAATACCTAATGGTTGCTAAAAAGTAACACACAATTTTCAAAATAATAATTATTTTTTTAACATCTTTATTGGAATATAAAAAATAATTATTTTTATAAAATGGTTTGATGTAGAAAAAGAAAGAGCAATAAAGCTGAAGGGATGGCTCAAATTAAAAATTCAAATATCCTATTTCATTTACTCATCTAAGAATGTTAGTTAATGGGTAATTAACTTTTAAATGATAAAAGTGAAATTTTTTACTGCTCCTTTGAGAGGAAAAGCTAAAGTTTCTCTAATAGTAGTATCCTGTATTTTTAAACATAAGTTAGCTTGGCACTCAGATTAAAATGAGACCTTGAACTCAAATCAAACAGAGATTGGGGTGAATATGGGACTGCTTGCTAGTGTACAAAAAGAGCATAAAGTAACCAATAAACTTGAAAACTGTAATGATATTTTAATTTCCTAAAATTACCAGTGACATGAAGAAGCATGAAACATTAATAACATCCCTAGCTTTTAACATAACAACAAAGCTCTTCATGGTCAGGTCCCTAACTCTACATGCCGTACTCACTCATCTCCTGCATAGAATGCCTACTTCGCACCATTTACAACTGTCTCAGTTTTCAAAACTTAGTTGAGGCATCGCCTCCTCCAGGAAGCTTTTCCTGACGTTCTCACGTCTTTGCCACTCTCAATTTGAGTAACAGGTTCCCCTTGGTGCTTCCAAAAACGCCTTTACTGTTACACTAATCCTAATGGGTTAAGATTTGTTTACATATATGTCTTCCCATTGAGATCAAGGATATATCTTTTTCATGTCCTTGAGCAAAGCACAGCACACAGATTATAGTAGTAATTCAATAAATGATGACTGAATGAATAAACAAATAAATATTAGTCATAATAGATAAAGTATGTCTGCATCCATATTTGATCTTGAGGAAGATTTAAATAGTTTAAAACCATCACTAAAGTTTATGTGTTAAGTCTTCTTCCCATCCTGAAAATGGTAGCTAACTTACGGTATGCTACAGAGGTTAAAGTACCTGATGACACTGCCCAATATATGACAGGTGCTCCTTGTCATAAGCATAACGATTGCCCAGTTCTTTAAGGCTATATACATTGGTTCAAACACAATCCATTTGTAAGGGAAGAAAGGAACATATTCTTACCCAACCCAATTAGAAAAGAATAGATAATAATCTGTCCAGAGCAATTTAGTCCTTCATCTGGTTGAGACTAGAGATCCAAATTGACAAAAACACTGATAACCCTATCTGAAGGAGCACACACTGCCTTGGCAATCAGACTTCCTGTTTCCAAACCGTGCTACACTAAACCATGCATCCTTGGGAACACAGACTTGGTCTTACTCCTTTTTCTATCCTCAGTACCTGGCTCAGAGCCTAGGAAATGGCTGGTGCTCAATAAATGCTTGCTGAATAAAATTCTACCTGAACAGCTTCATCACGTGCTTGCTTTTCTTCCTGTCTTCGCTGACGCTCTTCCTGTAACTCATTAAGCCTCTGCTCATATTCCTTCAATTTTGATAAAACATCATGGCGTTTGTTCTGGGCTTCGAGGGTATTTATAAAGGCAATTTCGTTGACCTGCAATTAAAAAAAACGGAGAAAGTGAGTTTCAAATGAGGTTAATTCTAAGGCACATCACAAAAATAAGAAACTTAACAGTCTTTATATAATAATACAAACCAGTTTTAAGCACAGACCAAAAAATGAACGACTTATAGTCTTTTCTTTCAATACTTATCCCCAAAATGGATAATAATCCAGTGTACATAACAAACCCATAGGCCGTAGTAAGAAGTGATTTAGAGAAGTGGTCCCCAACCTTTTTGGCACCAAGGACTGGTTTCGCGGTAGACAGTTTTTCCACGGACGGGGGTGGTGGGAGGATGGTTCAGGCATTAACGCGAGTGATAGGGAGGACGGTTCAGGCAGTAATGCGAGCAATGGTACAGGCGGTAATGCAAGCGCTGTTCAGGTGGTAATGGAAGTGATATGAGGTAGCAGATGAAGCCGTTTGATTGCCCACCACTCACCTCCTGCTGTGTGGCCTGGTTCCTAACAGATCACAGGACTGCTAACGGTCCGTGGCCCAGGGGTTGGGGACCCCTGATTTAGAGTAAAGGTCTGCCATTGAAATTTTTTTTTTTTATTCAAGTATAGTTGATTTACAATGCTGTGTTAGTTTTGGTGTACAGCAAAGTGATTCAGTTATACATATACATATATTCTTTTCCATTATAGTTTACTACAGGATACTGAATATAATTCCCTGTGCCATACAATAGGACCTTGTTGTTTATCCATTCTATATATAATATCAATAGTTTGCATCTGCTAGTCCCAAATTCCCAATCCAACCCTCCCCCTTGGCGACCACAGTCTGTTCTCTATGTCTGTGAGTCTGTTTCTGTTTCATAGATAAGTTCATTTGTGTCATAGCTTAGATTCTACAAATAATGATATCATATGGTATTTGTCATCTCTTTCTGACTTACTTCACTTAATGTGATAATCTCTAGGTCCATCCACATAGATGCAAATGGCATTATTTCATTCTTTTTATGGCTGAGTAATATTCCATTGTATATATTTACATCTTCTTTATCCATTAATCTGTCAATGGACATTTAGGTTGTTTCCATGTCTTGGATACTGTAAATAGTGCTGCTATGAACATAGGGGTGCACATATCTTTTTGAATTATAGTTTTGTCCAGATATATGTCCAGGAGTGGAATTGCTATATCATATGGCAACTCTATTTTTAGTTTTTTGAGGAACCTCCATATTGTTCCCCATAGTGGCTGTACCAATTTACATGGTCACCAATTTTGTAGGAGGGTTCCCTTTCTTCCACACCCTCTCCAGCATTTGTTATTTGTAGACTTTTTAATGATGGCCATTATGACCAGTGTAGGATGGTACCTCATTGTAGTTTTGACTTGCATTTCTCTAATAATTAGTGATGGTGAGCATCTTTTCATGTGCCTGTTAGCCATGAAATATAAATATAAATATATTGTCTTCTTTGGAGAAATGTCTATTTAGGCCTTCACTGAAATGTTTTTAAGAGACAAATTAAGATTTTTATAGAAACCATTTTATAAAGTTACGTAATATCATTGTGATTTGACATTATACAAGTTATATTAAGTTTTAATAGGTATGTACATTATTCTAATGAGTTTGAGATGACAAAACTTAAAGTAAACAAACAAATCATTTTTCTTCAACATACACCAAATAAGTGACAATTAGGTACAAGGTATTAAACTATATACCTCATCCTCAACTTCACATATATTGAGTCTTAACAGTCAAGTTTTGCTAGAGAGTACAGTTTTTTTTAATAGATCTTTATTGGAGTATAATTGCTTCACAATACTGTGTTAGTTTCTGTTGCACAATAAAGTGAATCAGCCATACGCATATACATGTCCCCATATCCCCTTCCTCTTGAGCCTCCATCCTATCCTCCCTATCCCACCCCCCTAGATCATCACAAAACACCGAGCCGATCTGCCTGTGCTATGCTGCTACTTCCCACCAGCCAACTATTTTACATTCAGTACTACTCTTGTTGATGCTACTCTCACTTTGCCCCAGCTTTGCCCTCCCACCCTATGTCCTCAAGTCTATTCTCTATGTATACCTCTTTATTCCTGCCCTGTAACTAGGTTCATCTGTACCATTTTTTTTTTAGATTCCATATATATGTGTTAGCATACAGTATTTGTTTTTCTCTTTCTGACTTACTTCACTCTGTATGACAGATTCTAGGTCCATCCACCTCACTACAAATAACTCGATTTCATTTTTTTTATGGCTGAGTAATATTCCATTGTATATATGTGTCACATCTTCTTTATCCGTTCATCTGTCGATGGACATTTAGGTTGGTTCCATGTCCTAGCTACTGTAAATAGTACTGCAATGAACACTGTGGTACATGACTCTTTTTGAATTATGGTTTTCTCAGGGTATATGCTCAGTAGTGGAATTGCTGGGTCATATGGTAGTTCTATTTTTAGTTTTTTAAGGCACCTCCATACCATTTTCCATAGCGTTATAGCAATTTACATTCCCACCAACAGAATTAAATCAAATAGAAACAAAGAAAACAATAGCAAAGATCAATAAAACTAAAAGCTGGTTCTTTGAGAAGATAAACAAAATTGATAAACCCTTAGCCAGACTCATCAAGAAAAAAAGGGAGAGGACTCAAATCAATAAAATTAGAAATGAAAAAGGAGAAATCACAACTGACACCACAGAAATACAAAGGATTATAAGAGACTACTGCAAAAAACTATAAGCGAATAAAATGGACAATCACGAAGAAATGGACAAATTCTTGGAAAGGTAAAATTTTCCAAGACTGAACCAGGAAGAATTAGAAAATACAAACAGACCCATCACAAGTAATGAAATTGAAGCCATAATTAAAAATCTTCCAACAAACAAAAGTCCAGGACCAGATGGCTTCACAGGCGAATTCTATCAAACATTTAGAGAAGAGCTAACACCCATCCTTCTCAAACTCTTCTAAAAAATTGCAGAGGGAGAAACACTCCCAAATTCATTCTATGAAGCCACCATCACCCTGATACCAAAACCAGAAAAAGATATCACAAAAAAATAAAATTACCGACCAATGTCACTGATGAACATAGATGCAAAAATCCTCAACAAAATACTAGCAAACAGAATCCAACAGCACATTAAAAGAATCATACACCATGATCAAGTGGGATTTATCCCAGGGATGCAAGGATTCTTCAATATATTCAAATCAATGAATGTGATACACCAGATTAACAAATTAAGGAATAAAAACCATATGATCATCTCAATAGATGCAGAAAATGCTTCTGACAAAATTCAACACCCATTTATGATAAAAACTCTCCAGAAAATGGGCACAGAGAGAAACCTACCTCAACATAATAAAGGCCGTTTATGACAAAACCACAGCAAGCATCATACTCAATGGTGAAAAACTGAAATCATTTCCACTAAGATCAGGAACAAGACAAGGATGTCCACTCTTGCCACTCTTATTCATCATAGTTTTGGAAGTCCTAGCCACAGCAGTCAGAGAAGAAAAAGAAATAAAAGGAATACAAATTGGAAAAGAAGAAGTAAAACTGTTACTGTTTGCTGATGACATGACACTGTACATAGAAAATCCTAAAGATGCCACCAGAAAACTACTAGAACTAATCAATGAATTTGATGAGGTTGCAGGATACAAAATTAATGCACAGAAATCTCTGGCATTCCTATACAGCAACAACGAAAAATCAGAAAGAGAAATTAAGGAAACACTCCCAATTACCATTGCAACAAAAAGAATAAAATACCCAGGAATAAACGTGCCTAAGGAGGCGAAAGACTTGTACTCATAAAACTATAAAACACTGATGAAAGGAATCACAGATGACATAAACAGATGGAGGAATATACCATGTTCTTGGACTGGAAGAATCAACATTGTGAAAATGAATATACTACCCAAGGTAATTTACAGATTCAGCGCAATCCCTATCAAACTATCAATGGCATTCTTCACAGAATTAGAACAAAAAGTTTTATAATTCATATGGAAATGCGGAAGATACCGAACAGCCAAAGCAATCCTGAGAAAGAAAAATGGAGTTGGAGGAATCAGGCTCCCCGACTTCAAACTATACCACAAAGCTACAGTAATCAAGACAGTATGGTACTGGCACAAAAACAGAAATATAGATCAATGGTAAAGGAGAGTAAAGTTTTTATGAGTAAAGTACAGCTAATGATAAAAAACTGGAAAATGTTGGGGTCAAATTTCTCATTCTTGAAAGCAAGAAGGAAGGCATGCCACAGTGAAAAAGTTAGAGTGAAATACGGAAGTAAACAAACACTGGAGCTACTGTCTCTGAAAGAAGTATAGACTCCAGGAATCCATGTTGCATGAAATAAAACCTATCACTAGATATGTTACAAACTGAAACAAGAAAGTTTGAATACAGTTCTAGCAAAGATTTCCAAATCTCCATGCCATGTAACCATTTTCATAAGTTAATTAACAATATAATCATTTCTCAAGGTATACTGAAAGTATAAGACAAACAGGTATGCTCAAGCAAAATTAATCATAATGTATCAAGGGTCACATGTTAAACATAATCAAGATGAAAGAAAAAGAAATGGGACCTAATGCTCTAGACAAAATAAATAAAATAAAATTCAGAGGGAAGAATGTGCAAAAGCAGCATAAAAAATCCAATCTGTGATGTTGGTCAAATGTTACAAAATTTTAGTTATGCTAGTTGAATATGTTTGGAGATGTAATGTACAGCATGGTGATAATAGTTAATAGTACTGTACTATATACTTGAAATTTGCTAAGAAGATAGATCTGAAATCTTCTTAGCGTGTGCGCGCACATACACACACAGTAACTAAGTAGAGGTAACAGAAATTTTAATTAGTTGGATTGTAGTGATCATTCCACAATGTATATGTATATCAAAATATCAAGTTGTACACCTTAATATATACAATTTTGATATGTCAATGCTATCTCAATCAAACTGTAAGTAAGTAAAAAAATAAATAAATAAGACATTTCCTGGAAATTAACTGGAAGAAAACATAACCAAAGAAACAGCAGAATATCTCCTAGGCAAACTTTGTAATGTAAAAGAAGTCAACACGAACCTGAATTTAAAGGTGCAAAAAAGATGATAAAATGACATGATAAAATAAAGGAAGACTAGAGAGTTAAGGAAACTTAGAACAAAAGTAACACAATCACAGAATTAATTAAATTATAAAAAGCATGAAACAGAGCAAAGATGGTAAAAAATCAAATCACTAACAGAGGAAAGGCTTGTTATAATCACAGTTAATATGTACTTTAAAATGAAAATTTATGTATAAGTAATAACTTTTGAACATGGAGAACAAGTTAAGATGACCTAATGTAAGAATAATATCTGTAAAGTTAAGAAAGGCAAAATATTCCAATATATAATACAGAAAATTTTCCCTGAAAAAAAGAAATACTGAAAATTGAGAGAGCTCACTTTATTTCATGAAGAATTTATTCAGAAGATCAACACCGAGAATATCCTTATTAAATCACAAAACATTAAGGAACAAGCACAATTTTTTTAAGCTTCCAGGCAGTAAATGCAAGTCATCTATGAGAAAGAGGGAGAAAAAATCTGTCTGGCCTCAGGCTTCTCCACAGAATTAGTTAATGCTAGAAAAACATGGAATAATGCCTACAAAACTTTGAAGGAAAGATATTCTGAACCATGAATCTGATCTCTAGCCAAGATGTACTCAGAAATGCCACAGGCCTTTGATACCTAAGAACTCAATGAATAGAGCACAATAACCTCTTCCTGAAAAAATTACTTGTTAATAAAATCCAGCCAACCAGGTCAAAACAAAGAACTCATGAATGAAGGATTAGGCAAGCTGTGCATCCATTCATACATAGAAGGAAAACTAAACTGTGGAATTTATAGTTTCAGAGCAAAATGTAAAAGTTATAAACCTTAACAATGTAAAAATAATGAAACTGAAAATTGTTGGGAGGAGATCTTGTGATAAAGAAACATTTATTACAAATTCAATAATTCCCTCAATTTTACTTCCACGTCACTTCCTTCTCTTAAAATGGAACTAAAATAGAAATGAATACTTCTTATTAAGAAGTACCATGGATAGTATAATTCTTTTTTTTTTAATTTTTAAAATTAATTAATTTATTAATTTATTTATTTTTTGGGCTGTGTTGGGTCTTCATTTCTGTGCAAGGGCTTTCTCTAGTTGTGGCAAGTGGGGGCCACTCTTCATCGCGGTGCGTGGGCCTTTCACTGTCGCGGTCTCTCTTGTTGCAGAGTACAGGCTCCAGACGCGCAGGCTCAGCAGTTATGGCTCATGGGCCTAGCTGCTCCGCAGCATGTGGGATCTTCCCAGACCAGGGCTCGAACCCGTGTCCCCTGCACTGGTAGGCAGACTCTCAACCACTGTGCCACCAGGGAAGCCAGATAGTATAATTCTATTTTATAAAGTTATCTATTCATTCCATCTAAACATTATTCTAAAGAGATTTCTGGAAGAGTATTTATAATGTAAATGGTAGCTATTTCTGAGGGTGGGATTTTGAGTTTCCTTTTCTACATATTGCTCGAATTCTTTAAAATGAGAATAAACCATTTTCATAACAATATGGTCACTATTCTACATATAAAACAGTATTAAAGAAAGCTAGAGTAATGCATTTATACTAAGACTTAAAGACAAGAAAAAGTCCCTGAAGGTTTTTAAGTTAAGAGGTAATACAATAAGGCCCTTAAGAAAGATTAATTTGAAGGGAGTAGGGACAAAAGGCAAGAATAACAACTGCAAATATTGATAAATGATCACAAGTTTTCCAAGTCTAGATTAATGGGAGACTAGTGATACCATTCATCTGAAATATGAATTTCAGGAAAGGCAAATGATTTGGGATACAGGGGTGGTGAGCTGATGAGTTTCACTGGATACAATCATCAAGCAATAGGTAATTGAGTCCAGAGCTTCATTGAGAGGGTGGGGTTAAAATGCAGATGTAGGAGTCACTACAGAGAGGATAGCTGAAGCAATGAGAATCATTGTGATATTCAAGGAAAATAATAAGTGAAGTGGACTGAAGGCAGTAACATTTAAGCAGCAAAAGAAAAAGGGAAGATAGTAAAGCACTGGTTAGGAAAGCAGAAGGAAAACCAAGATAGTGCAGAAGAAAGTATTCTAGAAAAAAATACACAACAGTGTTGATAATGAACAGATCCAGAAAAGGCTTTTAAACATAGTGATAACAGAGTAACATTCTGAAAGGAAAGTACAGTATAGCACAGAGGAAAAATGGTGTCATAAGGAATTCAAGAAGACAGGAGTGATGAGGTAGTGGAAATGAGCATAGACAGCTCTTTCTAGGAATCTAGTGATTTCCAAAAGGAAAGAATAGGCAATCTATAGAATAGGTGGAAGTAGTCAGTCTAGAGGAAGAAAGCAAAGGAGCAGGCACAAGAAGATAACTGATGAAGCAAATTTTAAAAGCAGGCAAGAGGACACAGCACAAGGAAAAGGCTACTGCCATAAATAAGGAAAAAGATGTCTTTTCCTCAAAAAACCCCCCAAAACCCTGTAATTATGAGTAGACACGTTGCATCTGAAAAGCAATCAATGAGACCATTAAGAAACTGAAAATAAAAGCCATTTTTATACTATTAAATAAATGATAAAATCGGGTGCTGAATAACTCTGCCTGCAATAATAATCACTATCAACTAAATAGTAGATGACTTATTTTCAATCATCTGTATATCCAAGAAAGAACTAAGACATTTGAAATGACTGTTAATTTATGCCAAGAACACACAAAAAAGTATATGTGTAAAAAATTATATCTTACACAGGACTGAAATAAATATATTTGGTATGTCTCAAGGACATATTCTTAAGTTCTAGTGGAACTTAAGTATATTTTAAATCACTGGATTATTAGAACTTCTGGATTAGTAATAAAACAACAGAAATGCATTAGGGACTTAAGGAAAAGTTAGGAAGTGGAACACAAATAGGATGTGGCATTCTATGAAATTCTAATATTTTACAGAGTATTTACAGCATACCAAGGATGGCATTAACTGCTTCACAATATGCACAACCTAATTTAATCCTTTCAGCAATTCTTTGAGATGTAGGTAAGATTATTCCTATCTTACAGATCAACAAATCGGCTGAGAGGCTAAAATAACACCTAAGACCATTCACTACTACGTGGTAGAGTCAGGACCTGAATCCAAATTTATCTAACTCCAGAGACTTCAGTCCTCACTATTATGATGAAAAATTACTTCTGAAGAAGGAGCAACTCTTCGATATATGTGGAACCAAATTTCCTGATCATAAAAATCACCTGGGGGCTTATAAAAAAATAAAGCTCCTCAGGGGCCACTCTAGCATTACTGAAAAAAACCTGCAAAGCTTGGAAATCTCTCTTTTTAACAACTCAGATTACTGTTATAATCAGGCAAGACTGGGAAATATTGGCATGTGATAAAACCAAAGGTAGGAGGAGGTTTTGTCTCATAGATGAAAATGTCTGGGGATGAAAGTAATTGGCAATGTTTCACACAAACTTTTAAGATATTTATGTAATTATACTAAGAACAATTCATTCATAAAATATTTAAATGAATGAGAGAACAAGAAAACCCTAGATTGTCTATTTTTACTTTCTTTGTAGATATAATACATTTCAAAAGAGGGTTTCAGAGATTATCGAAGAGAAAGCAATGAAAATTAAGAGAACCAATAGGGCAGCAGTTGGTAGCAGGATTTTAAAGCAGAATTTCATATTAGCAAAAATCTCAGTACAGACTCTTAACTCAGTGAACCTGGATTATTAAGAATTTTTAAAACTGCAAATGGTAGTTGATATCTTTATGCAAAAACAACCAGCAGTCAACCACTCATTTTGATGGAAATTATTTAAACTATAGCTTGGGTTAATATGTTTATAGGAGCCACTTTGGTTTAATGAGATTATAATGAAAGTAAATATATTAGGCAATTAGATCAAAATTCATACAAGTCATATAAAAAAAAGGCCACAAAATGAATATACAAAACCAATAATAAGAACAGTGGTAAAAGCATAGGCTTTGGAACCACAAACATCAGGATTTTAATTCTGGCTGTGTGACCATCAACAATCTGCCTTCAGATTGTTCCTCTAAAATATAAAAATAATACATAGTTCAGAATTTCCACTTCCAGCTATGATGGAGTGATAGGGTCCAGATGCACCCTCCCACCTTAAACAACTAAAAAATTAGACAAATATATAAAATATATGAAATTCAATTAATGTAACACAGCAAATATCAAAAGAACAAAGGACAAAACCACATTATTCTTTTTTTTTTTTTTTAAATATTGCTTTCCCTCTTTTTTTTTTTTTTTTTTTTAATAGGGAGCTTTTTCTTTTTTCAAATTTTATTTATTTATTTTATTTATGGCTGTGTTGGGTCTTCGTTTCTGTGTGAGGGCTTTCTCTAGTTGTGGCAAGTGGGGGCCACTCTTCATCGCGATGCGCGGGCCTCTCACTATCGCGGCCTCTCTTGTTGCGGAGCACAGGCTCCAGACGTGCAGGCTCAGTAATTGTGGCTCAAGGGCCCAGTTGCTCCGTGGCATGTGGGATCTTCCCAGACCAGGACTCGAACCCGTGTGCCCTGCATTGGCAGGCAGATTCTCAACCACTGCGCCACCAGGGAAGCCCAAACCACATTATTCTTGCAATAGATGGAGAAAAAGGATTTGACAAAATCCAACACTGCTTCATGATAAAAACACTCAACAAACTAGGAGTAAAAAGGAACTTCCTCAATCTTTGAAGGGTATCTATGAAAACCCCATACCTAACATCATACTTGATGATGAAAGACTAAATGCCCCCGACTCCAAAGATCAGGAACAAGACTAGGATGTCCGCTCTTACCACTTCTATTCAGTATTGTACTGCAGGTTGTACCCTGAGCAATAAGCAACAACAACAACAAAAAAAATCAAAGCCATCCAGATTGGTAAAGAAGAAGTAAAACTATCTCTAGTTGCAGATGGTATGATCTTGAATACAGAAAATCTTAAGGAATCCACTAAAAAGCTATTTCAACTAATGAGCAAGTTCAAGCAAGGTTGCAGGAGATAAGATCAATATATAAAAATCAATTGTATTTCTATACACTAGCAATAAACAATCTGAAAATGAAATTAAGAAAACAATTCCATTTACAATCACCTCCAAAAGAGTACAATCAACACTTAGGAATTAATTTAAACAAGAAGGTGAAAGGCTTGTGCCCTGAAAATTAGAAAACACTGCATAAAGAAATTAAGGAAGATTTAAATCAATGGAAAGATATCCTGTGTTCATGGATTAGGAAGATCTAATATTATTAAGATGGCAATACTCCCCAAAGCACTGTAAAAATTCAATGCAATCCTAACAAAACTCCAATGGACTTTTTTATGGAAATGGAAAACTTATCCTCATCCTAACTGCAAGTTACCCCAAATAGCTAAGACAACAATGAAAAAGAACGAAGTTGGAGGACTATAGTTCCTGATTTCAAAGCTTACTCAAGTGCTACCGTAATCTAAACAGTGTGATACCAGCATAAGGATAGACGTATAGACCAGTGGAATAGAACTGAGAGAAGAGAAATAAACCTGTACACCTATGGCTAATTGATTTCCAGCAAGTGTGCCAAGACCATTCACTGGGGAAAGAATAGTGTCTTCAAGAAGCAGTACTTGGACAAACGATATCCACCTGCAAAAGAATAAAGGCAGACCCCCCTACCTCATTCTGTATATAAAAATTAATTCAAAATGTATCTATGACCTAAATATAAAAGCTAAAACCATAAAACTCTTAGAAGAAAACATGGAGGTAAATCTTCATGACTTTGAATTTGGCAATAATTTCTTAGCACAAAAAGTACAAAAAATAAAACAAAAGATAGATAAATTGGACTTCATCAACATTAAAAACTTTTGTGCAAAGAACATTATCAACAAATGAAAAGATAACCTACACAATGCGAGAAAATATCTGCAAATTATATATCTGATAAAAGACTAGTACTGAGAATATACAAAGAACTCTTACAGCTGAACAACAAAAAGACAAGCAGCCCAATTTAAAAAAATGAGCAATGGACTTTGAAAAGACATTTTTCTAAGGAAGATATACAAATAGCGAATAAGCACATAAATAGATGCTCAATATTGTTAGTCATTAAGGAAATGGACAGATTCCTAGAAAGACACAAATTACACAAGAGAAATAGATAATATGAATAGCCCTATGGATATAAAAAAATGGAATTTTTAGTAAAAAAAACTCATCCACAAAGAAAACCCCAGGCCCAGACGGCTTCATTGGTAAATTCCACAAAAAATTTAAGGAGGAAATTGTACCAGTTCCACATAAACTACTTTAGAAAACTGAAGAGGATGGAACCCTTCCCAAGTCACTTTAGGAGGCCAGCATATTCTGTTACCAAAAGCAGACAAAGACATTATAAGAAAAGAAAAAGAAAGATCAAAATCCCTCACAAACATTGACGCAAAAATTCTTAAAATTTTAGCAAACGAAGCATACCAAAATATAAAACTGATATTATATCATGACCATGTGAGGTTTATCCCAGAATTGCACAGTTACTTTGGTATCTGACAATCAAATACTGAAATTCACCATTTTAAGATCTTAAAAAAACACATAATATCATCTCAATAAATGCAGAAAAAGCAGGTAACCAAATTCAAAGTCCACGGTAAAAAAATTTTAGTAACTAGGAATAGAAAGGAAGTTCCTCAATCTGATACAGAACATCTATGAAAGATCTACAGCTAATATCACACTTAATGGTGAAAGACTGAACACTTTCTTCCTAAAATTAGGAGCAAGGCAATGATATTGGTTCTCATCACTAATCAACATTGTGGTAGTACTGGTTAATGCAATAAAGGGAGATTTAAAAATGAAAAACATACAGGAAAAGAAGAAATAAAACTAGAACTAGTAGGTTTAGCAGGGTTGTAGGATATAAGTTAATACACTAAAATCAAATGTGTTTCTATAAGTTAGCAGCAAACAATTAGAAACAAATTTAAAACAAGATACTACTGACAACAGCATTAAAAATATGAACTGCAGATAAATTTCATAAAATATATACAAAGACCAAAATAAATGGAGATATATGCCATCAGACATATGGTTCAGAATACTCAATATCATTAGGATTACAAGTCTCCCCCAGATTAATCTATATATTCAATGCAATTCTAATCAAAATACAGGCAGGCCTCTTTTGGGGGGGAGGAGTAGAAATTCACAAGCTGATCCTATAAATTACATGGAAATGCAAAGAACCTAAAAGAGCAAAATAGTTTTAGAAGAAAATAATACTTAAGGATTTATACTTCTTGATTTCATGACTTATTATAAAGGTACAGTAATGTTATTTATAAAGATAAATGTAACAGAATAGAAAATCAGAAATAGACCCACACATATATAGCCAATTGCTTTTCAACAAGGGTCTAAGGCAATTCATTATACAAAAGATAGTCTCTTTAACAACTGATACTGGAACATTATATAACCATATGAAAAAAATGAACTTCAACACTACCTCACACCATATAAAAAACAACTCAAAATGGAACACAGTCCTCATCGTAAAATTTAAAACTTCTAGAGAAAACTTAAGGGAAAATCTTAGTGACCTTAAGTTTATGTAAAGATTTTTTAAATAGGGCACAGAAAAACATAAAGTATAGACAAAAAAAGTCAATATATGGGACATTTCCAATTTTTAAAACTTCAAAAGACACTTTTAAGAAAATGAAAGGGCAATCCGTAGACTGAGAGAAAATATTTGCAAAACATAGATATTAATATCTAAAATATACAAAGTCCTCTAAGAAATCCTGCTATTTGCCACAACATGGATGAAACTGGAGGGTATTATGCTAAGTGAAATAAGCCAGACAGAGAAAGAAAAATACTGCATGGTATCACTGATATTTGGAATATAGAAGAAAAAGTGAATCTCATCGAAACAGATTTTTCTTTCTGTAGTTGATTTCTAGTTTCATACCATTGTGGTTGAAAAAATGCTTGATATAATTTCTATCCTCTTAAATTAGTTGAGACTTGTTTTGTGGTCTAGTATGTGATCTATCCTGGAGAACATACCATGTACATGTGAAAAGAATGTTTATTTTGCTGTTTTTGAATATAATGTCCTATAGATATCTATTAAGTCCAACTACTCTATTGCATCATTTAAGACCATCATTGCCTTACTGATTTTCTGTCCAGATATGGAACCAACTGAAATGCCCATCAACAGATGAATGGATAAAAAAGATGTGATATATATATATACAATGGACTATTACTCAACCATAAAAAAGAATGAAATTCTGCCATTTGCAGCAACATGGTGGACCTAGAGAACGTTATACTTAGTGAAGTAAGTCAGACAGAGAAAGACGAAAACTGCATGATATCACTTATAATTGGAATCTAAAAAATAATACAAATGAATATATATGCAAAACAGAAACAGACTCAGAGATATAGAAAACAAACAAACCAGTGGTAACCAAAGGGAAGAGGGGAGAAGGGAGGGGCAAATTAGGGGTACAGAATTAAGACATACAAACTACTATGTATAAAATAGATAAGCAACAAGGATATATTGTTATTACATGGAATTACAGCCATTATCATGTAATAACTTTTAATGGAGTATAATCTGTAAAAATACTGAATCACTATGCTGTACACCTGAAATTAATACAATATTGTAAATCAACTATACTTCAATTCAAAAAACTCAAAGAAAGAGAGAACAGGAAAGTAGTTGCCACAGGCCGGGGGGAGGCAGATAGAAATAGGGAGAGATTGGTAAAAGGGGACAAACTTTTAATTATAAGATGAATGAAATCTGAGCATCTAATGTATAACATGGTAGCTATAGTTGATAACACTGTATTGTATTGATATAATTGAAATACGCTAAGAGGGTAGAACTTAAATGTTCACACACACACACACACACAAAAGATAAATATGTGAGGTGATGGATATGTTAATTAACTGGATGAGGGAAATCCTTTCACAATGTATACGTATATCAAATCACCATGTAAATATCTATTTTATTTGTCAATTATATCTCAAAAAAGCTGAAAACGAGAACTGTTTGACTAATAACAAAACAATCTAACTTTAAAAAATAAACAAAGATATTTGAACACTGTACCAAATAAGAGCTACAGATAGGAAATACACACATGAAAAGATGTTCAAAAAGCAAATTAAAACCACAAGACACTATACATAAAGACTAATATGAAATGGTTAGAATTACAGTATGTAACCATGTCAAGTGTTGGTGAGAATGTGGCTAACTAGAACTCTCATCCACTGCTGGTAAGAGTATATAAAGTGTTTCTTTAAAAGTTAAACCTATCATAAGACTCTGCCAATCTCAGGTATTTACCAGAGAAAATGAAAGCACACATCTGCACAAAGACTTGTATACGAATTTACACAGCAGCTATAATCTATAACAGCCAAAAACTGGAATGAAAACAAATGTCCATCAACAAGTGACTGGATTAACAAACTATGGTATTTCTACACAATGGTATACTTCTCAGCAATGAAAAGGAAATGATACACAACAGCATGGATAAAATTCAAAATAACTATGCTGAGTGAAAGATGCCAGAGGAAAGAGTACATACTCTATGATTCCATTCATATAAAATTCTGGAAAATGCTAACATCCATAGTGACAAAAAGCAGATCAGCCATTGCATGGTAACAGAGTTGGTGGAAGGAATGAATTACAAAGAGGTATAAAGAAACTTTTGAGGGTGATGGAATTGTTTATTATTTTCATTGTACTGATGGTTTCAGGAATATATATGTCAAAACTCAACAAACTGATACTTCACATATGTGTTATTTATTGTCTGTGAATTATACCTCAATAAACCTGTAAAAAATAATACATATCTCATAGGATTATTGTAAGAATAAGATATTGCACATAATAAGTATCAAATGAGCATGTAAAAATGCTGTTATTCTGGAACAGGATAAACATTTGATAAACATTAGCTTCTCGTGTAACAACTGAAAAAGTACTCGAGTAACTAATTCAATGTTCAAAGCACCTAAGTTATACCTTAGCTTCTTCCTCTTGTGCTTTTTTAACAATTGCTTGTAACTGCACCTCTCGTTTAAATTCAGCATGAAGTAATTTCTCTTCCATCATCCTACGTCGTTGGTCTAGTAACTCTTCTTTCCACTTCCGGACATCTTTCTCCTATATGCAATGAATTATCACATCATTAATTTCAGCATACACAGTCACTTGACAAGAAGTGCAAACAGATAAACAGCTTAGGAATTATAAAGTCAAGAACCTGGAAAGACCTAAAGGATCATGACTAATGATTACGAACACAGCCTATGGAGCCAGACTGATGAGTTCATAATCTACCATGGTCACTTGCTAGATATATAAACTGGGCAACTTTTTTAGCCTATGTCTCAGTTTCCTTATCTATAAAGAGAACAGTAGTAGTACCTAACTCATAGGTTTCCAAGATTGAGTGAATATATGTAAACTCTTAGAACAGTACATTAGACATTGCTCAAGAGAAATATTTGCTGTTATTATTATACTGTGCTATGAGCACACTTAAAATGAAAATAGTGTATATGTCTTATCCTTATAAACATTAATGGCTCTATAACCCAAATTCAAGACAGATAATTTTATCCTAGAAATTGAAAAAAAGGTGAGAAGTCTGAAAAATAAATATTTGCATAAGAAACATTCTCTGAAGGAACAGAGAGTTTTGACTATAGAAGAATAATTACGTTAGCTCTCTTTACTTCCTTAAAACAATCTCAAATAGGAGAAGTAAAAGACTTGTCCTGTGCTCCAAGAAATCAGAACCTGCACCAATAAGAATAAATTATAGAAAATAAATGTTGGCTCAACATGAATGGGAAGAAAACTAACATTTCAGTTGAATTTTAGCTACATAATAATGTATTTAACCACCTAAAAAAGTATGATGCAGAAACAGTACTGGATTAGGAGCTAGGAACAGGTCCTTAAAGCTCTAGCTCTGCAAATTATTGGTCATGTGATATTGGTAACTAGCTCTGCATATTACTGGTCATGTGACATTGGAAACAGCCCTTAGCCTCTCCTAGATTCAGTTTTCACATCTATAAAAGGGGGTTCCGGGGACTTCCCTGGTGGTGCAGTGGCTAAGAATCCACCTGCCAATGCAGGAGACACGGGTTCGATCCCTGGTCCGGGAAGATCCCACATGCCCTGGAGCAACTAAGCCCGTGCGCCACAACTACTGAGCCTGTGCTCTAGAGCCCGCGAGCCACAACTACTGAGCCCGCACGCCACAACTACTGAAGCCCACGCGCCTGGAGCCTGTGCTCCACAACAAGAGAGGACACCACAGTGAGAAGCCCGCGCACTGCAACAAACACCCAAGGCAGCCAAAAATAAATAAATTAAATAAAATAAATTTTTTTAAAAACGGGGTTCAGGATCTGTTCAACTCTGTGTGCCTCACAGAGGTATTGTGGTGATCAGATGAGACCATATATGTATAGAATAGTGTTGAAACAATAACTCATTATATAAATGGAAGGTGGGATTTATCATTTAAATTAATTGAAGGGATACCTACATTGATGGGAAAATTAAACCAGAGAACCTCTAACGTCTTGTACAATTTCAAGAATTTACTATTTTGTTTGCATGAGTATCTGGAGATTATATCATATAGTGAGAAAATAAACTATATAATTTTATTTGTATTAAAAACACGGTAAGAAGGGAAATTATAATTGTGTTAGAACATTTTTCTAAAGCTTAAAATGAAATAATATATTAACTCTTATAGAACCCCATGACATGGAGACTGTTTTTCATATTTGATCTATTCAATCTAAATGATTAAAATCTTGATTAAAATAATTAAATTCTTGAGATTCAGGTAAAGAGAAAAATTACAGATTTTCTTCCTTTCCCAGCCAACTTTTCTACTGTACCAAGGAGAATCTTATGCCACCTCATTTTTACATTCAAATTATTTGGTCCAATTATTTTTCCCAATTTTAAAACAAACATAAGTAATGCAAATATTTTTAACCTAGGCATATTAGTCCTCCTTTCTAGGACCAGAAGGTAACAAAGGAGTTCACCTATACTATAACGGTTACCTATCTTCTGTCATGCTGTGTTAGGTATATGTAGTACACAGACTCCAAGATGGCTCCAAATGATCCCAGCCACCTGGTATTCAGACCCTTGTGTATTTCCCTCCAACACTGTATCAGGATCGTGACCAATACAATTCAGCAAAAGTGATGGTATATCACTTCCGAGATTAGGTTATAAAGACAGTGCAGCTTCCATTTGGCAGCTCACTTGTTCATTCTCTCTCTTTCTCGTCTTCTCTCAGATTACTCTGTGGGAAAGGTAGCAGCCATGTTATAAGAACATCAGGCTATGGAAAGATCCACATGGCGAGATACTGAGGTCCATAGCCAACTGCTAAAGAGGAATCCAGGCCTACCAATAACCACATGAGAGAGTTTGGAAGTGCATCCGTCAGCTCCAAATGACTGCTGTCCCAGACAACAGCTTGACTGCAACCTCAGGAGAGACTCTGAACAAAAAAATAACAACACAAGCCACTCCTGGTTTCCATGCCCAAGAAATTGTGAGCTAATAAATGTGTGTTGTTTTAAACTGCTAAGTCTTGAGGTCCTTTGTTACACAGCACACATAACTAATACAGTACTCATGTCTGCCATGTGTAACTAACAATAAGAATGACCATATACTGAGCAACAGCCACCCGAGCACCATGCTACTGTTTTACTTACTTGCCACTTTCATCATCACAACTGGTTAACAATGATAACTGTCATTTTATGGATAAAGAAATTAAAAGGCAGTATTGTTAAGTAATTTGCCCAGGGCATCATATCCTATTACGTGGTTCAAACCAGGATTTCACCTGATTGGCCATCTCCAGAGCCCATGTTCTTTCCACTACACCACACTGACCAGAAGTTACACTGCCCTAATTACTCCAAGAATCTCTTCCATAAATCTAATTAGTGCCCCACTTATTCAAATCTGATCATCTCAAGCTCAAAACTGTCCTACCAATTCATTGAACACTTTGCACAAGACTCCCCAAGGAAACCGCCACTGAAAATGGCAAAAGACAAAGCGCAGCTTTAATAATCCATGCGAACTCAGCAAAACATCAATTTACCAGCTTTTTTAGGAATGACAAATTCTGTTTTCTTTCTTTTTTTAACAGGTAGCTTTCTGTAACTCAGTAGATAGAAATGCTTTCGTTTCCTAATAAATTTATTTTTATTGTTCTTTTAGCTTCTCTCCAACCAGAAGAAGAAGTCAAGTTGAAAATAAGCCCATCAATTTAAGGCAATCATACTTCCCTAAAAATTAAAAACTCACCCTTTCTAACAATTTCTGAAGCTTTAATGTTTTCTCTTCACGTAACTTTTCCCTTAGCTGCTGTGCTTTCATTTGTTTTTCTTCATGTTTCTTCTTAGATTCTGCAATTGTTCTATTAATGCAAATAAATGGACAAGAGACACAAATGTTTACATGATAAAGTCAAAAATATCTTCTTTAGTCTTCAAAGTTCTTAAAATAAATATAAAAAATATACAAAACTAACTTTGGCCTAAAATTTCACAGAAACGTTGTCACTTTTCAATGGATCTGGAAATATCTTGAATCATGTACCTTAAAATAGTATATGTAGTAACTCCATTTAATAGTCAAGAACATCTAGTTCCCTTCCTGTGAAACATTTCAAATTAATTTTCAAAGGCCACACCTTTTACGAGATGGTGAGGAAAGTTTTTCATGCATGTGAATTCCATGTCCTGGAGGTCTAGCAGGTTCCTCCTCTACAATATCCCCCCAGGATGTATTTTGGCGCCAAGATTCACGAGCTGTTTTCAGAAAAAAGAAAACCGCTATTGTTTAGCCACATAATTCTATAAAACCAACATTTGAGAACAGACTTTTAAACGGCATCCCACTCTTATTTATTTTACACAAAAACCCCATGTAATAAGATAATCTATATTATACCCCTCTACCTATACATACAACACACACACACACAAACATACAAACATGTAATACCTTCATAATCTGCCAGGACATCATTCCAATCCATAGACATACCACAGAAAGATACACTTCCACTGCCCATGCTGGCCTAAAATGTAATAAGAAAAATTGAGTAACAAATATATGAACCAATTATAACCTTATAAAATGAACTATACATGAAATTTTCCTACCTATTGCTCATATATTTCATTTAGCAAACAGTCCAAAACCAGAAAAAAGTTACATACCTCTTACAGTCACAGTAATTACCAAGTTAAAAATACCACAGCCTATACATTTTAAGAAGAAGACTAACCTACCTGCCATTAACAGCAGAGACAAACCAAGTAATTTTAAAAGAAAACTATTGGGTTTAAACTATTACTACATAAATTCTGACATATTTAGAGCACACATCAGAAAAGCTAAAAAGTATTTGTTGGGCATTAAAATTTAATAGGAAAACATTGCAAACATTCATGATTACTTTTATTCTTTAAGAAATCCCTCTCATCAACATATATATCCTGAGCGCCTAGTGATAGCAAGGCAATGTATCATTTGCTTTTTATTAGCAGAAGGAAAAATATATCTTCGATTCTTCTTCAATCTATACAATTATAATCTGAGAAATGTTGCGTATTTACTTACTCTGAGATTCATTTTCTTGATTTGTAAAATGAGAAAACAACTTCCAACTTGTCAATTGCATTATATATAAAAACACTTAGTAATGGTAAAGTGCTTTAAAAAAGACTTGCTATTGTTTATTGTATAAGTCTCAAACACCCAGAGAATAAAAATTCTAAAAGCTCACAGAAAAATCACTGTCGTTGTCAGTTTCAATATTGATATCATTGTTTTCTTCAGCTTCAATTTCTCTAGTTAACTGTTCCTCTTCAGCAATAGCACTAGCAATGGCTTCTTCATTGGCCTTTTCTAGACGATCTGCTAGCTCTTCCTTTTTAGCAAGAACTTCTGCCATAGACTATAAAGTTAAAAACAAACAAAAAGAAGAATCATCAGTTGACTGGAAAGTTAAGTAATTATTTCTTTATGTTCTAATCATAAATAGTATATATAAAAATAGCATTGATCTAGAATTATAAAACTTGGGGTCCAGTTGTATGACTCGGAAATTTCTTAAAAGCAAAAGACTATTTTATATTCCATAAAATGATACAATAATCCATGAGACCTTTTTACCAAACTGCTGTGTATGACAAACTGTGAAGTTGTATAAATAATAGTTATTGTTATTAATAATAAAGTGTGAATTTCATTTGAGCACCAAAATTCAAAACAGTTACAGGTCAAATATTTTAAAAACAAGAGAAAAACATTATACTTTAAAGGGAATATAAGAAAAAATTATGCCGCACTGGTGATGACACTTTCTGAACATATATACCTTACTTAAAATTATGCATTAGAATTATGTAATACAAATATATGCATCAAAATTATTAATTAATAAATCCCTATAAAAAGCTAAATATGTATACTATAAACCCTAAAGCAAACAGTGAAATAACAAATATTTATGGCTACTAAGCCAACAAAGGAGATAAATTATAAAAGAAAATTAATCAAAAAGATGGGAGAAAGAGGAAAAAGGGGATGAAGAACAGATGAGTCAAAGAGAAAAACAATAAGATGGTAGATTTAAAGGAACCATATCAATAATCACATTACACGGAAATAGAGACTCAAATTGGATAAAAGCAAGACCCCAAACCACATGCTGCCCATAAGAAACCTAATTTAAATATGAGAATATAAACAGATTACAAATAAAAGAGCTACCAAACTACCACTAACCAAAAGAAAGTTGAAGTACTAATATCAGACACAGTAGATTTCAGAGCAAAAAATATGACAAAGGATAAAGAAGGTCATTTCATAATGATAAACTGTTAATTCACTAAGAAGACAAAACAATCCTAAAGGTTTATGAACTTAATAATAGACCTTCAAAATAAAAGAAGCAAAAACTGATAGAATTACAAAACAAAATAAACTTAATGGGAATGTAAAATGATGCAGCTACTTTGGAAAACAGTCTGATAGTTTCTCACAAAGGTTAAATGTAAAGTTACCATACGACCCAACAATCCCATTCCTAGATGTATACCCAGGAGAAATGAAACCATATGTTCACACAAAAACTTGTATACAAATATTTAAAGCAGCATTATACATAAATTCCAAAAAGTGGAGAAAACCTAAATGTCCATCAACTGATGAATGGATCAAATGTGGCATATCCCACATTTTTCAAACAGTGGAATATTATTTGGGCATAAAAAGGAATGAAATACTGATACAGGCTAAAACACGAATGAACCTTGAAAACAATATGCCTAGTGAAAGAAACCATTCACAAAGACCACATATTGTATTCCACTTCTATGAAATGTCCAGAACAGGCAAATCTATAGAGACAAAAGACAGATTAGTGGTTGTATAGGGCTGGGAGGGTGGGGTGAAAGGGAGGACTGCTAATGGGCACTGAGTTTCTTTTTGTAGTGATGGAAGTGTTCTAAAACTAATTATGGTGATGTCTGCACAACTCTGTGAATATACTAAAAAACAATGCACTGTACACTTTAAATGGATAAACTGTATGTTATGTAAATTATATCTCAATAAAGTTGGCTTAAAACAAGTAGTCTCACAGATATATGCAGAGATTTCAATACCACTCTCTCAACTGATAGAACAAGTACAGAAAATTGGCAAAGGAGACCTGAACAATATTATCAACAAAACTGACCTAGATATTTTCCCAAGAGAAATGAAAACATATGTTCAAAACAAAGACAAACGTTCATGGTGCCTTTATTCATAACAGAGAAACTGGCAACAACTCAAACGTCTGTCAACAATTGAATGGATGAACATACTGAGTTACATGCATACAACAGAGTACTACTAAAGACAATAAAAAAAGAAGGAACTATTAATATACACAACTACATGGATGAATCTCAAAATACTTATGCTGAGTGAAAGAAGCTAAACAAAGATTACATTATTCCATATACAGAAAGTTCTTAAAATGCTAATTAATATGTAGTAACAGCAGAATAGTGATAACCCTTGGAAGGGGAAACAGGGAAGAGCAGAAAGGAGGGATTACAAAAGAGAATGTGAAAACTTTTGGAGGTAATCGATACTTTCATTATCTTGATTGTAGTGATGATTTCACAGGTATAAACACATGTCAAAATATATCAATGTGTATATCTTAAATATGTGAACTTTACTGAAAATCAATAACACCTCAATAAAGGTATTAAAAATGCAAGTGCTTGAGCTTCAGCTTATTACTGAATTGGTCTGGAGTGGAGCCTAGACATGGGTATCCTTTTAAAAGCTTCCCCTCCCCACTTCATTTCCCCTGTCGATACTCTGCCTCCTCAAAACATACAAGATTGTCCCTGGGGAAGAGAATGAGGTGAGAGAGTTTAGATGACAGACTATTTCTTTGCATCATAAGCTTTTTCTCTGTAAACTCTAGAATATTATAGAAACTAACTTGTTAAGGTGCCACACAAACATCATACCTAACAACGATTAAAAAAAACTATTAAAGTTGAATATATTTAACTTTGCAGAAAGTAAGTTCTCACATTAGCCTATTTCCTTCTCAATTTTATCTTCTCCAGAGAACATTTCTATTTCACCTCTTAAGACCTGAAAAGATTTTAACAGAGTAACAGAACTTACGGATGAAATAATGATTCAATTATCCATATACAACTTCTACTATTTTCACACTGTGAAATTCAAATAAATATCTGTATACATCATCATTTTTTAAATTTCTAAATTTTCATTAAAATTTGTAATTTTAGCAAATCTAAAAAAATAAATCCATGGTAGCTAGGATTTACATCAGCACATTTTTACAATGTTGGCAAAAGTGGACCTTAAACATAAAGGGTCCTTTATGTTTAAGAAATAAATTTTATTATTATAAATTCTTACAGTCATTTTTTGCTTAGGTTTCTGTTAAATAAGAGAACTACAGATTTTTTTAGTTGAACCATGTATGTGACAATACTATATTGAGGGAAAAAAGAAAACAATTTTCTCAACACTGCAGCAATTCTCTATAACCCTCCACTTAGAACCTAAACAATGATGTGCTTATCTAGAGCAACCCACAGAAGTATCTGTGCCAAGACAAATTAAAAAAATAAAATATTCTCAAAATCTTAGTTTAGTTAAAATTCCTCTAAGATCTCTA